>NC_092503.1:131567552-131867552 GCF_047511675.1 Marmota flaviventris | reverse complement strand
CAGTTCTAGGGTTATGGTTAGGGATAGTTTCAGGGTTAATTTTATGGCTGTGTACAGTGTAAGGGTTAGGTTGAGTGTTAGGGTCTCTTTTAGAGATAGGGGTATTATTAGGGTCAGGGTCATGGTTAGGGTTTGTTTAGGGTAAGGTTTAGAGTTAGGGCTCAAATTAGGTTAGGATTGTTTAGGGTTAGGATAATGGATATGGTTAGGTTTAGGGTTCAGGTTAGGTTTACGGTAATGGATAGGGTTAGGGATATGGATACAGTTAGTGTTATCCTAGGATTAGTATTGGGGTTAGTGATAGGGTTAAGGTAATAGGATTAGAGTTAGATTTAGGGCTAGGGTTTTGATTAGGATTAAGGATAGGGTTAGGATTAGGTTAAAAGTTAGGTTAGTGTTAAATCTAGTGTTAGGGTTAGGGTTAGAGCTAGGTTTTAGATTAGGTTAGAGCTAGGGTAGGGCTATGGCTAATATAAGAACTAGGGTTATGATTAGGACTAGTTTTAGGGTTGGGTTAGGGCTAGGTCTAGTGTTAGGGTTAAGTTATGATTAGTGATGATTTGAAATAGTGTTATTGTTAGGGTCAGAGTCAATGTCAGTGTTAGTTTTAGGGTTAGGGATAACACTCAAAATAAGGCTAGAGTTATGGGTAGGTGTAGGGTTAGGTTTTGTGTTAGGGTTAGGGAAAGAATTAGGGCTATGTCTATTGTCAGGTGTGAGGTTACAGTTAGGTTAGTGTTTTGGTTAGGGCTAAGGCTCAGTTTCGTTTTAGAGCTACAGCTAGTTTTAGAACTAGTTTTGGGATTAGTGATAGTGTTAGGGCTAGTGGTAAAGTGAGGTTCAGGCTTCAGGTTAGGGTTATATTTAGAGTTATGGTTGATCTAGGGTTAAGACTTGGGCTAGTTTTAGGGGTGAGGTTATGGCTAGTGTTAGGGTTATGGTAAAAGATATAGTTAGTACTAGAAATAGGACTAGGTCAAGATTTAGAGTTATTCTTAGGGGTAGAGTTAGAGTTAGGGTTACAATTAGCAATAAATTAGGGCTAGGGTTAGTGTTAAGGTTAGGGTTAGGTTTAGGGTTAGGGGAAGGGATGTGGTTATACCTAGGTTCAGAACTAGGGCAAGGGTTGAAATTAGGGATTGGGCTAGGGTTAGGTTTCAGGCTAGGATTAAGGCTAGGTTTAGGGCTAGTATGAGGGCTTGGGTTTGTGTTAGGTTTAGGGCGAGAATTAGGTCTATGGCTAATGTCAGGTAGGGTCACGCTTAGGGATAGTGTTAAGGTTAGGTTTATGGCTAGGTCTATTGTAGGGTTAGGTTTTGAGAAAGGGTCCAGTTTAAAGCTAGGTGAATTGTTAGGGTAAGTGTCTTGGTTAGGGTTTGGTTTAGGTTACGGTTCATGTTTAGGGCTTGAGTTAGCATTAGGTTTAGGGATTGGGTTAGAATAATTAATATGGTTAGGTTTAGTGTTCAGGTTACTTTTAGGAAATGGATAGGGTTAGTGTTAGATTTAGGTTTAGAGTTAGGCCTAGGGTTAGCATTTGGATTAGGCTTATGTTTAGGGTAATAGATAGGTTTAGGGCTAGGGTTATTGTTAGGATTAGGGCTAGGGTTAGGGTTAGGGTTAAGACTAGGGTTATTGTTAGGGTTAGATTTAGGGTAAGTGTTAGGGTTTGAGCTATAGTTAGGGTTAGGGCAATGTTTAGTGTTATTGTGACATCTAGGTTTAGGGTTAGGGTTAAGTTTAGAGCTAAGTTTAGCGTTAGGGTTAGGGTTATGTTTAGGGTAATGGATAGAGTTAGAACTAGGGTTTTGCCTTTGTTATGGTTAGGATTAGGACTAGGGTTAGCGTTAGGGTTAGGTCTAGAGTTATATTTGGGTAAGGGTTATTGTTTGAGCTAGGGTTAGGGTTAAGGCAAGGATTAGGGTTAGTTTTAGGTCTAGGGTTAGGGTTACACTTAGAGCTAGGTTTTGTGTAAGGTTTAGGGCTAACGTTAAGGGTATATGTAATGTAAGACCTAGAGTTAGGGTTATGGCTAGGTCTAGTGTTAGTGTTATGGCTAGATTTTGGGTTGGCATAAAGTTTAGAGCTAGGATTTGTGTTACAAGAAAGGACAGTGTTTGTGTTAAGGTTATGGCCAGAATTAGAACTTGGTTTAGGTCTAGATGTAGAGGTAGTGTTTGGGTTAGGTTAAGGGTTATTGTGAGGGCTAAGGATAGGTTTTTGTCTAGGGCTAGTGCTAGAGTTATGTCTAGATTTGGGCTTATGTTTTTGTCTAGGTCGATTGTTAGGGTTAGGGTTAGGTATAGGTTTATTCATAAGAATAGTGTTAGGGTTCAGTTTAGAGTTAGGGTCAGGTTTAATCCTAGGGTTAGAGTTAGGGTCAGAATAAGGGTCAGGGTTAGGGTTAGGATTTGAGTTAGTGTTAGAGCTAGAATGAGGGCTAGGGTTAGGACTAGTAATAGATTTATAGTTTGGGTAGGCTAAGGATTAGGTGTAGGACTAGGGTAGCATTAGGGTGAGGGTTTGGCTTAGGGTAAGGGATAGGTTTAGAGCTAGGTTAATGGCTAGTGTTAGGGTTAGGTATAGGTCTAAGTTAAGGTTAGGGTTAGGTTTAAAGCTAGGTTTAGGTCTCAGATTAGAGCTAGCTTTTCTGTTAGCACAAGGCTGTGGCTAATGTAAGAACTGGTGTTACAATTAGGGCTAGTTTTAGGGTTAGGGTTAGGGCTAGGTCTAGTGTTGGAGTTAAGTTTAGTGTTAGTTAGTTAAGTAAGTTAGGGTTATTGTTAGGGTTTGTGTCTGGATCAGGGTAAGTTCTAGAGTTAGGGTTAGGTCTCAAATTAGGACTAGGGTTAGGGCTAGGTATAAGCTTAGATTTTAGTTTAGGTAAAGGATTAGCATTAAGCCTATGACTTGGTTTTGTTTGACTGCTAGGACTAGGGTTAAGGCTAGTTTTCCAGTTAGCATTAGGGTTAGGGCTAGTGTAAGGGTGAGGTTTAGGATTATTGTTAGGGTTCTATTTAGGGTTAGGGTTAGGTCTAGGTTTAGGGCTAGGGCAAAAGTAGGAATTGGGTTGGGGCTAGATTTAGGTCTAGGGTTTTTGTTATGGTAAGGGATAGATTTAAAACTAGGGTTGGTGCTAGGGTGAGAGTTAGGGTTAGGGTTACAGTTAGGGTTAGGTTTAGGATTAAATTTGTGCTAGGATTAGTGCTAGGGTTAATGTTAGGGCTAGGCCTACTTTTTGAGCTAGGGTTAAATTTAGGATTAGTGTAAGGTATGATGTTATAAGGTAAGGTTATGATGTTATAGCTAGGTTTAGGGCGATGGCCAAAATAGTGTTAGGGCTAGGGTTAGGGTTAGGGTTAGGATGAAGGATAGGTTTAGGGCTAGGATTAGGGCTAGCTTTAGGTCTAGGATTAGGGTTAGGTTTTGTGTTTGGGTTAGGATTAGAATTAGTGCTAGGGATAATGTTAGGTCTAGGTTTATGGTTAGGGTTAGTTTTAGGGTTAGGTTTATGGATAGCTCTAGTGTAAGATTTAGGTTGAGTGTTAGGGTCAGGTTTTGAGATAGGGTTACTATGATGGTCATTTTCATGATTAAGGTTTGAGTTAGGTTAAGGTTTAGGATCAGGGCTTTCATTAGCGTTGGGGTTAGAGTTAAGCTTAGGGTAAAGTTTATGGTTAGGTTTAGGGTTCAGGTTACATTTAGGGTAATGGATAAAATTAAGGTAGAGATAGGGTTAAGGTTATCCTAGGGTTATGTTTAGTGTAATGGATAGGGTTAGAGCTAGGGTTAGGGCTACGATTATGGTTAGGATTAAGGCTAGGATTAGTTTTAGGGTTAGAGCAAGTTTTAGTGTTAGGGTTAGGTTTAGAGTAATGGTTAGGGCTCTGGTTAGGGTTAGGGTTTAAACAAGGGATAGGGCTCAGATTTGTTCTAGGTTTTGGGTTAGATTAGGGCTAGGATTAGGGCTATGGCTACTGTAAGAACTGGGGTTATGATTAGGAATACTTTTAAGGTTAGGGTTAGGGGTAGGTTTAATTTTAGGGTTAGGAATAATTTTAGGGTTATCTGAGAGCTAGAGTTAGTGTTAGGGTCAGAGTCAGGGTCAAGGCTAGTTTTAGGGTTAGGGTAGGACTGGAATTAGGGCTAGGGTTAGGGCTAGGTGTGGGTTAGGTTTTGGTTTAGGTTAAGGGTTAGAATTAGGGCTATGGCTCGTTTTTTTTTCTGGCTAGGACTAGTTTAGTTCTAGTTTTAGGATTAGCGTTAGTGTTAGGGCTAGATTTAGTGTGAGGTTTAGGCTTAGGAATGGGGTTAGATTTAGAATTATGGTTAGAACTAGGTTTAGTGATAGGGCTAGCATTAGGGCTTAGGGTAGAGCAAATTTTAGGGTTATGGTAAGGGATAGGTTTATTACTAGGTATAGGGCTAATGTGACAGTTAGAGTTAGTATTAATGCTAGTGTTAGGGTTAGGGTTAGGGCTAAATTAGGGCTAGGATCAGGTCTAGGATTAGTGTAAGGGTTAAATCTAGTGTTAGAGTTAGGTTTAGATTTAGGGGAAGGGATGGGGTTATATCTAGGTTCAGATATAGGGTGACGGATAAAATTAGGGATAGGGTTAGAGTTAGGGTTTGGATTAGGATCAAGGATAGGTTTTGGGCTAGAATGAGGGCTAGCTTTTGTGTTATGATTATGGCAAGAATTGGGGCTAGGGCAAATTTCAGGTCTAGGGTTATGGTTAGGGTTAGTTTTAGGGTAAGGTTTATGGCTAGGTCTATATTCAGAGTTAGGTTTAGGGTAAGGTTCAGGTTTAGACCTAGGGGTATTATAATAATCAGGTCAGCTTTTGGGTTTGGATAAGGTTGAGGTTTATGGTTAGTGATCAAATTAGCATTAGGGTAGACTTAGGGCTAGTGTATGGGATAGGATTAGGTTTAGCTTCAGGTTAGGTTTAGGTTTCATGTTAGGTTTAGGTTAATGGAGAGGGTTAGGGTTAGGCCTAGGGTTAGCATTAGGTTTATGGTTATTGTTTGGGTAATTGATCGATTTAGAGCTATGGTTAGGGCTAGGATTATGTTTAGGATTAGGGCTAGAGTTAGGGTTAGGGTTATGGTTAGGCTAGGGTTAGGGTTGGGGTTAAGTTTAAGATATGGGTTAGGGTTTAAGCTAGGGTTAGTGCTAAGTCTAGGGTTAGGTTTAGGGTTAGGTCAAGGGTTAGGGTTAGTATTAGGGTTAGGGCTAGGGTTAGGAATAGTGTTAGGCTTAGGGTTTTCTTACCATTAGGTTAACGGTAATGCTCATGGATTTAGTAAGTGTTAGGGCTAGGTTGAGGGTTCAGGTTAGAATCAGAGCTAGGGATAGAGGTAGATTTAAGGTTAGAGCTAGGGTTAGCATTAGGTTTAGGGTTATGTTTAGGTTAATGGATAGAGTTAGAGCTAGCGTTTGTGCTATGGTTACCATTAGGGTTAGGGTTAGAGTTTGGGCTAGACTTTCATTAGGGGAATGATTAGGGTTTGAGCTAGATTTAGGGCAAGGGCTAAGTTTTGGGTTCAGCATTAGGTCTGAGGAAAAGATTACGGTAGGTTTAGGGTTAGGGTTAGGGTTAGGGCTACATTTATCATTAGGGTTAGGATAAGGGTTAGAGTAATGGATATTGTTAGATGTTAGGATTAGGTTTAGATTTAGATTTTATTTTAGGTTTAAGGTTAAGGCATGGGTAGGTTTAGGTTTCTGGTATGTGTTAGGGTTTGAGCTAGGGTTAGGGCTATGGCAACTGTTAGATTTAGGGTTAGGTCTAGGATTAATTTTCCAGTTAGGGTTAGGGTTAGGGTTCAGGTTATGGCTAGGTTTACCAATAGGGTTAGGGATAGGGTTAGGGTAATGTGTATGTTCAGAGCTAGGTTTAGGGATAGGGTTAAGTTTAGGGTTAGGGATAGGGTTAGGGTTAGAGTTAGGGATAAGTCTAAGTTTATATTTAGGGAAAGATAGGCATTAAGTTAAGTTTAGGACTAATGCTACAGTTAGAGTTAGGATTAGTGCTAGGTTTAGGGTTATGGTTATACTTAGGGCTAACTTTAGGCTTAGGATTCACTCTAGGTTTTGTGTTAGGTTAAGGTGTAGGGTTATTGTTATGGGTAATGTGAGAGCTAGGATTATGATTAGGGCTAGTTGTAGGGTTAGGATTATAGCTAGGTCTACTGTTAGGTTTAGATTTTCGGTTAGGGCCAGGCTTAGAGATATCAAAGTGTTAAATGCAGGCTCCGTGTTCAAGTTAGTGTTAGGGTTAAGGTTAAAGCCAGAATTAGGACTAGGTTTATGTCTAGTCGTAGAATTAGTCTTTGCATTAGGTTAAGCCTTATTGTTGGGGCTAGGGCTAAGTTTTTGTTTAAGTCTAGGGCTAGAGTTAAGGCTAGATTTAGGATTAGGTTTAGGTCTAGGGCTAGTGGTAGAGTCCGGTTTAATACAAGTTTACTGGTAGGGCTAGTGTTAGGGTTTGGTCTAGGGTTAGGGTCAGGTTTAGACCTAGGGTTAGTGTTATGGTCAGAATAAAGGTCAGAGTTAAGGTTAGGGTTAGGGATAGGTTAGAGCTAGAAATAGGGCTAGATTTAGGACTATCAATAGGGTTAGGATTTTGATTAGCCTAAGGATTAGGGATAGGTCTAGGGTTACCATTAAGGTTATGATTTTTTACGTTTAGGGATAGAGTTCAAGCTAGTGTTAGGGTTAGGGTTAGAGTGAGTGTTAAAACTAGGTTTCAGGCTCTGATTAGGGCTAGATTTTGTGTTAGCATTATGGCTTGGAATAGGGCAACAAGTAATGTAAGGATCAGGGTTACAATTAAGGTTAGCTTTAGGGTTAGTGTTAGGGATAGTTCTCGTGTTAGGGTTAGGTTTAAGTTTAGGATGAATTTAGAGCTGGGGTTATTGTTATGATAGGAATCAGGGACAGGGTTCGTTTTAGGGTTAGGTTTAGGAATCAAATTAGAGCTAGGTTTAGTCTTAGGGTTCGGTTTAAGGTTAGAGTGTTGTTTCAGAGCTAGGGTAAGTGTTAGGGTATAAGTCAGGGTCAGGGTTAATTTTAAGGTTAGGGTTAGAACTCGAATTAGAGCTGGGATTAGTTCTAGGTGTAATTGTGGGTTTGGTTTAAGTTAAGGTTTAGGGTTAGTCTATTGTTCAGTTTTGTTTTATCCCAGGGTAACTCTTAGCCCTAGTTTTATGATTACCATTTGGGTTAGGTCTAGTGTTAGAGTTAGGCTTAGGCTATGGTTAGGAATACATTTAGATCTAGGATTAGGCTAGGAATAAGGATAAGGCAAGGGTTAGTGTTAGGGTTAGGTTATGGTCAGAGATTGGATTAGAACTAGGAATAGGGCTAGTGTGAGAGTTAGAGTTTGTCTTAGGGCTAGGGTTAGGGTTAGATTTTCGGCTAGGGTTTGTTTAGTGTAAGGGTTAGATTTGAGCTAGAGATAGGGCTAGGGCTAAATTGAGGGTTAGGTTCAGCATTAGGTCTAGGATAGGATTACAGTAACTTTAGGGTTTGGGTTAGGGTTAGGGCTAGGTTTATTAATAGTGTTAGGATAAGTTTTAGGGTAATGGATATCGTCAGATGTAAGTTTAGGATTAGGTTTAGGGTTAGATTTAGTTTTAGGGTAAAGGTTAAGGCATGGTTAGGTTTAGGTTTCTGGTACAGGTTAGGGTTTGAGCTAGGGTTAGGGCTAGGGGAAGTGTTAGGTTTAGGGTTAGGTCTAGGGTAAATTTTCTAGTTATGGTTAGGGTAAGTGTTAGGGTAATGTGTATGTTCAGAGCTAGGTTTAGGGATAGGGTTAAGTTTATGGTTAGGGATAGGGTTAGGGTTAGAGTTAGGGATAAGTCTAAGTTTATATTTAGGGTAAGGGTTAGGCATTGAGTAAGGTTTAGAACTAAGGCTAGAGTTATGGTTAAAATTAGGGCTAGGGTTAGGGTTAGGGTTACTCTTAGGGCTGGGTTTAGGCCTAGGATTCACTCTAGGTTTTGTGTTAGGTTAAGTGTAGGGTTAGGATTATGGGTAATGTAATACCCAGGAGTATGATTAGGGATAGTTGTAGGTTTAGGTTATGGCTAGGTCTAGTGTTATGTTTAGGTTTCTGGTTAGGGTCAGGTTTAGAGTTAGCTTAGTGTTAAATGCAGGGTCCGTGTTCAGTTTAGTGTTAGGGTTAACGTTAAAACCAGAATTAGGACTAGGTTTATGTCAAGGGGTAGGGTTAGTCTTTGTGTTAGGTTAAGGGTTATTGTTAGGGCTAGGGCTAGTTTTTGTTTAGGTCTAGGACTAGAGTTAAGAGTAGTTTTAGTATTAGGCTTAGGTCTAGGGCTAGTGGTAGAGTCTGGTTTAGTATAAGTTTACTGGTAGGGCTAGTGTTAAGTTTTGTTCTAAGGTTAGAGTCAGGTTTAGAACTAGGTTTATTGTTATGGTCAGAATAAGGATCAGTGTTAGGATTAGGGTTAGGGATAGGTTAGAGCTAAAATGAGGACAAGGTTTAGGACTATTAATAGGGTTAGGGTTTTGATTAGCCTAAGGATTAGGAATACGTCTAAGGTTTCGATTTGGGTTAGGGTTTTGCTTAGGTTTAGCGATAGAGTTAGAGCTGGTGTTAGGTGTAGTGTTAGGATTAGGGTTAGTGTTAAAGCTGGGTTTAGGGTACAGATTATGGCTGGATTTTGTGTTTACATCAGGGCTAGGGTTAGGGCAACAAATAATGTAAGAATCAGGATTACAAATAGAGTTATATTTAAGGTTAGTGTTTAAGATTAGTGTTTATGTTTAGGTTTAAGGTTAGGATAAATTTGGAGCTAGGGTTATTGTTTGGATAGGAGCCAGGAACAGGGTTATTTTTAGGGTTAGGACTCAAATTAGCGCTAGGTTTACTGTTAGGGTTTGGTGTAAGGTTAGAGTGGTGTTTTTGAGCTAGGGTGAATGTTAGGGTATATGTCAGGGTCAGGGTTAGTTTTAAGGTTAGGGTTAGGATTCAAATTAGGCCTAGGATTTGTTCCAGGTGTACTTTAGGGTTTGTTTTAAGTTAAGGTTTAGAGTTAGGTCTATTGCTAGGTTTTGCTTTAGTCCCAGGTTAGGGTTAGTACTAGTTTTATGATGAGTATAAGGGTTAGGTCTAGTGTTAGTGTTAGGCTTGGGCTTATGGTTAGGGTTATATTTACAGTTAGGCTTAGATCTAGGGTTAGGCTAGGACTAAGGATAGGGCAAGGGTTAGAACTAGGGTTAGGGCTAGGTTTAGAGTTCCCGTAAGGAATAGGGTTAGAACTAGGCATAGGGCTAATGAGAGAGTTAGAATTTGTCTTAGGGCTAGGATTAGGGTTAGGGTTTGGATAAAGGTTAAATTAAGGCCAGGATTAGGGCTAGGATTAGTGTTCAGTTTAGGCCTAGTGATAGGGTTATGGTTAGGGTTATGTTTCAGATAGGGGATGGCGTTATACCTAGTTTTAGAGGTAGGGTGAAGGTTAGAGTATGATTAGGGCTAGGCATAGAGTTAAGGTTATGATTAATGCAAGAGGAAGTGAGGGGAAGGGGAAAAATAATACAAGGGGGACAAACGAATGTCAGTAGAGGGGGCAGAGAGAGAAGAGGGGAGGGGAGGGGAGGGGAGGGGAGGGGGGATAGTAGAGGATAGGAAAGGCAGCAGAATACAACAGACACTAGTATGGCAATATGTAAATCAATGGATGTGTAACTGATGTGATTCTGCATTCTGTATATGGGGTAAAAATGGGAGCTCATAACCCACTTGAATCAAATTGTGAAATATGATATATCAAGAACTATGTAATGTTTTGAACAGCCAACAATAAAAAATTAAAAAAAAAATGCTAGGTTTAAGGCTAGGATGAGGGCTAATTTGTTTTAGGTTTAGGCTAGGTTTAGGGCTAGGGCTAATATCAGGTCTAGGGTTATGGTTAAAGATAATTTTAGGGTTAGATTTAGGTCTACATCTAGTGTGTTAGGCTTAGGGTAAGGTTCAGGTTTAGAGCTAGGGGAATTTTTAAGGTTAGGGTCAAGTTTAAGGTTTGGTTTAAGTTAGGATTTAGGTTTAGGGCTCGAATTAGCAGTAGGGTTAGATTTAGGGTAATGATAGGGTTTGGTTTAGGGTTCAGGTTAGGTTTAGGGTAATTTATAGGGTAAGTATTAGCAATAGGGTTAGGGTTAGGCTTAGGGTTAGCATTAGGGTAAGGGTTAGGGTTATGGTAGTGGGTCAGTTTTGAGCTTAGTTTAGAATTAGAGTTAAGGTTAGGAATAAGTCTTGAGTTATCTTTGGGGTTAAGTTTAGAACTAGGGTTAGTTTTAGGTTTATGTTTAGTGTAAGGGTTAGGTTTTGAGCTATGGTCATGGCTAGAGAGAGGTTCAGTTTTAGGGTTAGGTCTAGGGATAAGATTATGCTATTTTTAGGGTTAGGGTTACGGCTAGGGTTATCATTAAGGTTAGTTTTAGGGTTAGGGTAATGTATAGGGTTAGATATAGGGTTAGGTTAGGGATAGATTTTGGTTTAGGTTTAGGATTAGGGCTATGGTTATGTTTAGGTTTCTGGTTAGGTTATGGCTTGAGTTACATTTAGTGCTATGCAAGTGTTAAATTTAGGATTATGTCTAGGGTCAGTTTTCTGGTTAGTGTTAGGTTTAGAGTTAGGGTTTAGGCTAGGATTATCAATAAGTTTAGGGTTGGGGTAATGGGTAGGTTTAGAGCTAGGTTTAGGGCGAAGGTTGAGTTTAGGATTAGGGCTAGGGTTAGGGTTAGAGTTTGTGATAAGTCTAGGTTTATGTTTAGGGTAAGTTTTAAGCTTTGAGCTAGGGTTAGGACTAAGGTGAGGACTAGATTTATGTTAGGGCTAGGGTTAGGTGAGGGCTAGGGTTATGGTTAGTGTTATGCTTAGGGCTAGATTTAGTCCTTGGATTAGTTCTGTGTTTAGGGTTAGTTTTAGGCCTAGGGTTAGGGCTATGGGTAATGTAAGAGCCAGAGTTATGATTAGGTCTTGTTATACTGTTATGCATGTGCCTAGAATTAGGTTTCGGTTTTGATTAGGGTCAGTATAAGAGGTACGTTTAGTGTTAAAGGCAGGGTCAGAGTTCTGGTTACAGTTAAAGTTCGGGCTAAAGCCAGAATTAGGAGTAGGTTTTGGTCTAGGGGTTGGATTAGTGTTTGGGTTAGGTTAAGGGTTATTGTTAGGGCTATGGCTAGATTTTTCTTTATGTCTAGAGGTAGAGTTAAGGCTAGATTTAGAATTAGGTTTACATCTATGGCTAATGGTAGGGTTTGGTTTAGGAATAAGTTTACCAGTAAGGCTAGTGTTAGAGTTAGGTTTAGCGTGAGGGTCAGGTTTAGACCTCGGGTTTGTGTTATGGTCATAATGAGGGTCAGGGTTAGGGTTAGGGTTTGGGATAGGGTTAGAGCCAGAATGAGATCTAGGGTTAGGACTATTAATAGGGTTATTATTTGGTTAGCCTAAGGATTAGGGATAGGTCTACGGTTACCATTAGGGTTAGGGTTTTGCTTAGGGTAAGGGATACTGTTAGAGATAGGTTTAGGGCTAGGCTTAGGGTTATCTTTAGGGTTAAAGTTAGGTTTAGGGCTCAGATTAGGGATAGTTTTTGTGTGAGGTTTAAGGCTAGGGTTAGGGCAATGACTAATATAAGAACCAGGGTTACAATTAGGGTTAGATTTAGGGTTAGAGGTAGGGATAGGTCAAGTGTTAGGGTTAGGTTTAATGTTAGATTGATATTTATAGCTAGAGTTAGTGTTAGTATATGAGTCAGGTCAGGATTAGTTTTAGGGTTAGGGTTAGGACTCGAATTAGGGCTAGGTTTACTGTTAGGGTTTGGTTTAAGTTTAGGGTGCTGTTTAGAGCTAGGGTGAGTGTTAGGATGTGAGACAGTGTCACAGTTATTTTGAAGGTTAGGATTAGGTCTTGAATTAGGGCTAGGGTTAGTTCTAGGTGTAGTGCTAGTGTTTGGTTTAAGTTAAGATTTAGTGTTAGGCCTGTTGTTCTCTTTTGTTTTAGTGCTATCTTTAGGGTTAGGGCTACATTTACAATTAGCTTTAGGATTAGGGCTAGGGTTAAGGTTTGTGTTAGGATTAATGCTAGGTTTAACGCTAGGATTAGGTCTGGGTTTTGTGTTAGGCTTAGGGCAAAAATTAGGCTAGTGTTCATATCAGGTCTAAGTTTACACTTAGGGTTAGTCCTAGGGTTAGGTTTATGGCTAGGTCAAATTTAAGTGTTACGTTTAGGGAAATGGTCAGGTTTAGAGCTAGGGGTATTATTAGGGTCAGGGTCAGGCTTTGGGTTTGGGTTAGGTTACGGTTTAGGTTTAGGCTCAAATTAGCATTAAGGTTAGAATTAGGGTATAGGTAATGGATAGGGTTAGGTTTAGATTTCAGGTTAGGTTTAGGGTAATGGATATGGTTTTGGTTTGTGATAGGTTTAGGGTTAGGCCTAGGGTTAACATTAGCACTATGGTTATTTTTAGGGTAATTTATATGGTTAGACCTAGGGTTAGGGCTAGGGTTAAGTTAGGATTAGGGCTAGAGTTAGGGTTAGGTCAGGGTGAGGGTGAGGGTTAGAGTCAGTATTAGGTTTCCAGTATGGTTTAGGGTTTGAGCTAGGTTTAATGCTAGGGATAAGGTTTATTTGGGGTTTGGTCTAGGGTTATGGTCATGGTTATGCTAAGGTTAGTGTTAGGGTTAGTTCTAGGGTTATCATTAGCGTTAGGGTAATAGGTTTAGATGTCAGGTTAGAGTTAGGGTTAGGTTTAGGTTAGCATTAGTGTTAGGTTTAGGTTTAGGGTTAGGGTTTGAGCTAGCTTAGGGTTAGGATTAGGTTTAGGTTCACTGTTAGTTCTAGGGTTAGGTTTATTTATAGGGTTAGGGTAGCTTTATTTTTAGATCTAGTGTTATCATTAGGGTTAAGTTTAGGGCTAGGTAATGGGTAGGTTTCTAACTAGGGTTAGGGCTAGGGTTAAGGTTAGCATTAGGGCTAGGGTTAGCTTTAGGGTTAGGCCTTCAGTTAGTTTTGGGTTTAGGTTATGTTTAAGGGTTAGGGATTGAGCTAGTATTAGGGCTAGGGCAAGGGTTAGGGTTACAGTCAAGGCTCTAGTGTTAGTGTTAGGATTAGGGCTAAGGTTAGCATTAGCTTTTGGGTTATGGTTAGGGTAATTGCTAGAGTTAGAGCGAGGGTTTGGGATATAGCTATGGTTAGGATTATGGCTAGAGTTAGGGTGAGGTTTTGGGTTTGGTTTAGGGTTATGTTTAGGGTAATGATAATGACTAGGACGAGGGTTAGGGTTAGGGTTAGGGCTAGGTACAGGGTTAATGTTATGCTTAGTGTTAAATTTAGGGCTACAATTAAAACTAGGTTTTGTGTGAAGTTTAGGGCTTGTGTTTAGTGTATTAGGGTTCAGATTAGGTGTAGGTTAATGGATAGGGTTAGAGTTACTGGAAGATTTAGGTTTAGGCCTAGGATGAGCATTAGAATAAGGTTTATGTTTAGGGTAATGGATAGGGTTAGAACTAGGGTTAGGGTTAGGGTTATGGTTAGTATTAGGACTACAATTAGGTTTAGGGTTAGGGTTTGGCCTAGGGATAGCTTTAGGTTTAGGTTTAGTGTACGGTTTAGGGTTTGAGCTAGGGTTAGCACTAGGGCAAATGTTAGGTTTAGGTTTATGTCAAGGATATAGTTACGGTTAGGGTCAAGGTTAGTGTTCGAATTAGGGCTAGGGTTATAATTAGGATTAGGGTATTGGATAGGGTTTGATGTCAGGTTAGGGTTAAGGTTATGATTAGGTTTTGGCTTAAGTTTAGTGTTAGGGATAGTTGTAGGGTTAGGTTTAGGTTAGTGATTAGGGTTTGAGCTAGGGTTATGTCCATGGCAAAGTTTAGGTTTATGGCTATGTCTAGTGTTAGAGTTAGGGTAGATTTAGGTTTAGGGCTAGGGTTATCATCAGTATTAGGGTTAGGTTTAGGGTAATGGGTATGGTTAGAGCTAGGGTTATGAAAGGTTTAAGGTTAGGATTAGGGCTAGGGTTAATGTTAGGGTTAGATTTAGGCAAAGGGTTAGTCTTAGGGTTATGTTAGGTTTAAGATTTAGGGATTGAGGTAGGATTTGCACTAGGATGAGTTTTAGGGTTAGAGTCAGGATAAGGGTTAGGGCTGGAGTTAGCATTAGGGTGAGGATTATGGTTAGGGTGATGGATAGAGTTAGAAGTAGGGTTTGGCTTATGGTTATGGCTACTTATAGTGTTAGTGATATGGATAGGTCAGGTTTAGGGTTAGGTTTTTGATTAGGAAAATTTTTCAAGCTAGAGATTGTGTTAGGCTTAGGGTTGGGTTTATGATTAGTTCCAGCATTAGGACTAGGGTTAAGTCTAGGTGTAGTGTTAGTGTTTGTGTTAGGTTAAGGGTTATAGTTAGCATTAGGGCTAGGTATTTGTTTCGGGCTAGGGCTAGATTTATCGCTAGGTGAAGGATTAGGTGTATGTCTAGGTCTAGTGTTAGGGTTAGGTATACGTATAGGGTTATAGGTAGCGTCCAGGTTATGGGTCGGTTTAGGTATAGGGTCAGGTCTAAACATACAGTTAGTGTTAGGGTCAGAATAAGGGTCAGGGTTAGTGTTAGAGTTTGGGATAGGGATAGGTCTAGATTGAGGGCTAGTGTTAGGACTAGTAATAGAATTAGGGTTTGAGCTAGGCTAAGGAATATGTTTAGGACTAGGGTAGCTTTAGGGTTAGAATTTGGCTTAGGGTAAAGGAAAGGGTTAGCGCTAGGGTGAGGGCTAGGGTAAGGGCTAGGCTTAGAGTAAGGGTTAGGGTTAGGGCTAGATTTAGAGTTAAAAACTAGTATTAGGGCTTGGATTAGGACTAGGTTTTGTGTTAGCTTTAGGTCTACAGCTAATGTAAGAACTAGGGTTACAACTAGGGCTAGTTTTAGGGTTATTGTTATGTCTATATTTAGTATTAGGTTAGGTTTAGGGTTAGGGTTATGTTTAGGGTAATGGATAGGTTAGGGTTAAGGAATGTGTTAGGGTTAGACCAAGGGTTAGCATTAGGGTTAGTTTTCAGGCTAGTGTAATGAATAAGGTTAGAGCTAGGGCTAGGTTTATGTTTACATTAGGGTTAGTTAAGGATTAAAGTTAGGGTTAGGTTTAGGGTAAGTGTTAGAGATGAATTTAGGGTTAGAGATAGGGTAAAAGCTAGGGTTGGGCTCAGATTAGAGCTAGGTTTTGGGTTTCCTTAGGGCTAGTGTTAGGGGTATGGATAATGTAAGAACTAGGCTTATGATTAGGGATAATTTTAGGGTTACGTTAGGGCTAAGTCTAGTTTTAGGGTTAGGTTTAATTTTAGAGAGATGTTTTGAGGTAGGGTTAGTGTTATGTTTTGAGTCAGGGTTTAGTATAAGGTTACTGGTAGGGCTAGTGTTAGGTTTTGGTCTAGGGCTAGGGTCAGGTTTAGACCTAGGGTTAGTGTTATTGTCAGAATAAGGTTCAGGGTTATGGTTAGGGTTTGGGATAGATTTAGAGCTAGAATGAGGTCTAGGGTTAGGACTATTAATAGGGTTAGGGTTTTGATTAGGATAAAGATTAGTGATAGGTCCAGGGTTACCACTAAGATTACTGTTTTGATTATGATTTGTGATAGGGTTAGAACTTGTGTTAGGGGTAGGGTTATGGTTAGGGTAAGGTATGATGTTGCAGCTAGATTTAGAGCTAGAATGAGGGTTAAAATTAGGGTTAGGAATAGGGTAAAATGTGGGGCTTAGAATTAAAGCTAGTGTTAGGCCTAGGGTGAGAGCTAGGGATTGTGTTAGGGTTAGGGCTACCATTAGGGCTAGGGCTAATGTCAGGAAGAGGGTTATGGTTAGGGATAGTTTTGGGGGTAGATTTATGGTTAGGTATATTGTAAGGGTTAGGTTGAGGGTTAGTGTCACATTTAGAAGTAGGTGTATTATTATGGTCAGGGTCAAAATTAGGGTTTGGTTTATGTTAAGGTTTAGGATTAGAGCTCAAGTTAGCATTAGGGTTAAGGTTAGAGTTAGAGTAATGATATGGTTAGAGTTAGGGTTCAGGTTCTGTTTATGGTAATGTATAGGTTAGGGTTATAGATAGTTCTAGGGTCAGGTTGAGGGTTAGCATTATGTTTAG
Source organism: Marmota flaviventris (assembly GCF_047511675.1). Classification (NCBI taxonomy): domain Eukaryota; kingdom Metazoa; phylum Chordata; class Mammalia; order Rodentia; family Sciuridae; genus Marmota; species Marmota flaviventris. The sequence goes on along the minus strand of NC_092503.1, from coordinate 131,851,386 downwards.
GGTTAGGGTTATGGTAATGGATAGTGTTAGAGCTATGGGTTAGGGCTAGGTTTATGGTTATGCTTATGGCTAGTTTTAGGGTTAGGTGTAGGGTTATTGCAAGGATTAAAAGTAGGGTTAGGATTAGGGTAAGTGTTAGGGCTACTTTTAGGGTTAGATTTAGGGTTAAAGCTAGGGTTGTGTCTCAGATTAGGGCTATGTTTTGGGTTACCTTAGGGCTCTTGTTAGGGATACAGCTAATGTAAGAACTAGGGTTTCAATTAGGTCTATGTTTAGGGTCATTTGGGGCTAAGTCTAGTTTTATAATTAGGTTTAGATTTAGGGTGATGTTTGAATTAGGGTTAATAGTAGTATCAGAGTCAGGGACAGGGTTAATTTTCGGGTTAGGGATAGGACTAAAATTTGGGTAGGCTTAGGGCTAAATGTAGGGTTAGGATGTGGTTTAGGTTAAGGGTTAGGGTTAGTACTATGGATCGGTTTTGTTTTAGGGCTAAGGCTAAATTTAAGGGTAGTTTTACGATTAGCGTTACTGTTATTGCTAGTTTTAGGGCTTAGGGGTACATTTAGAGTTATGGTTAATTCTAGAATTAGGGCTATGGCTAGTGTTAGAGCTAAGGTTAGGGCGAGTGTTTGGGTTATGATAAGGTATAGGGTTATACGAGGAGTAGGGCTAGGGCAAGAATTAGAGTTAGAATTAGGGCTAGGGTTAGTGTTAGGTTTAGGGCTAAATTAAGGCTAGGAAAAAGTCTAGGATTAGTTTTAGCCTTAGGCCTAGGATTAGGGCTACATTGATTATTAGGTTTAATGTTAAGTTTGGGGAAGGGATGCATTTTGTTTGATTTCAATCTCCATTTCCATTTACCCATATAGGGTCAAAATGAAGTGAAACCTTAAAATACAAAGTGTTCATGATAGCAAACCTTTAATTGAGAAGAACATAACTTGGGAGCATACTAAGGCTAGATAAAAGATGAATTCGGCCCAGTATCAAAGAAATTTGAACAAAACTAACTCTCACCCTAACATTACCTCTAACCCTAGCCCTAGCCCTAATCCTAATCCTAACCCTAACCCTAAGTGATTAGAAAACCATTGATCCTAGTATTCCCACACTTGTGGAGCCTTGTGTGTCAAGCTAAGTGATGAATCCTACGCAGAATCAAACAAATCTTACCAAATAATAATGGGAGGTATTTCAGGACATGCATATTTCCCTGTTTTTTTCCTAAAGGGCTCTCAGATAAAGTTGTTTTTGCATGTTTAAACTTAGGCCTTCTTTCACAAGGAAAATACCAGAGTCCCTACAGAGAAGTGATGGAGTGTGTGAAGTTTCAAGCAGCTAGCACAAACACTGTTTGATTTTTAACTTCATTAACTTACCCGTATAGGTCAAAATCAAGTGAAATTTTAAAATACAATCTGTTCCTGACAGCAAACATGTGAACACAGAAGGTCTAAACCTGGGGAACAGAGTCAATATAGCTAAAAGATAAATCCTGCCAAGTATCAAAGAATTTTGAATTAAACTAACTCTAACCCTAAAACTACCTATAACCCTCGCCCTTCCCTTAACCCTAACTTTTTTATGGGACCTTAGACCTTAGAAGTTCCAAACGTGGTCAATCTAGTGTGGCAAGCTAAGGGATGAAAGTTGTGCACTATCAAAGAAATATGACCAAATAGTTGATGGAGTATTTCAGTACATGCATATTTCTCTGTTTTCTCCTAAAGGACTCTCAGATTAAAGTTGTTTTTACATGCTTCTGCTTAGGCCTACTTTCACAAGAACAAACCAGAGATTTCCCACAGAAAATTGATGGAGTGTGAAGTTTCAAGCAGATAGCACCAAAACTGTTTGATTTCCAGCTCCATTTTCATTTACCTGTATAGGAAAAAATGAACTGAAACTTTAAAATATAAAATGATCCTTGCAGTGAACCATTGAACCTAGGAGGACCAAACATGGGTAATATAGTAAGGATAGGAAAAAAGAATCCTGCCCAGTATCAAAGAAATTTGAACAAAACTAACTCTAACCCTTATACTAGCTCTAACACTAGCCCTAACACTAACCTTAACACAAACCCTAATCTGTCTAAAAAAAACTGTTGATCCTAAAAGTCCCAAACTTTGGGGACCCTAGTGGGCTAAGCTATCAGATGAATCCTATGCAGTGTCAAAGAAATATGACCAAATAATTGAGGTGGTATTTCAGTTCATGCATATTTCACAGTTTTCTGCTAAAGTGCTCTTGGATAAAGTTGTTTTTGCAATCTTCATCTTAGGGCTACTTTCACAAGGAACAAATCAGAGAGTGCCCTCAGAGAACTGATTCAGTGTTTGAAGTTTTAAGTAGCTAGCACCAACCCGGTTTGATTTCAACCTCCATTTTCATTTATCTATATAGGTCAATATAAAGTGAAACCTTAAAATACAGAGTGTTCCTGATAGTGAACCATTCAAATGAGAAGGCAAAAACTTAGGGAGCATATTAAGGCTAGGTAAAAGTTGACTCCTTTCAAGTATCAAAGAAATTTGAACAAAACTAAGTATCACTCTAACACTACATCTAACATTAGCCCTAACCCTAAACCTAACACGAACCCTAACTGGGTTAGAGAACCATTGATCCTAGAAGTCCCACACTTGGAGACCTTTGTGGGGCAAGCTAAATGATGAATCCTATGCAGTATCAAACAAATCTGACCAAATAATTATGGTAGGAATTTCAATGCATGTATATTTCCCTGCTTTCTCCTAAAGGGCTCTCGGCTAAAGTTGTTTTTGCATGCTTCAGATTAGGTCTACACTCACAAGGAACATACCAGAGTGTCCTCACAGAGAATTGAGGGTATGTGTGCAGTTTCAAGCAGCTAGCATCAACCCTGTTTGATTTCCAGGTCTATTTCCATTTACTCGTTTAGGTCAGACTAAAGTAAAATGAAAATACTAACTTTTTCTGAAACCAAACAGTTGAACCAAAGGGCTAAACCTGGGGAACCAGAGTAAGGTTAGTTAAAGATGAATCCTGGATTGTGTCAAAGAAATTTGAATAAAGTAACTCTAACCCTAACACTACCTCTAAACCTAGCCCTAATCCTAACCCTAAACATTAACATAGTCCTATACCTAACTATAAATTTAACCCTAATTTTAACTGTAACCATTGCCCAAACCCTAGCTCTAACTGTATTTATTACCTTAACCCTAACCCTAACCCTAATTCTAACCATAGCCCTAACCTTAAACTTTACCCTAGACCTGCTCTAAAATTATCCCTCACCCTAGCCTGAAACCTAGCTCAAACTTAACACTTACCCTAAATATAACCCTAACCCTAACTCTAACTCTAGCAATAATCCTAACAGTAAACCTAGCCCCAAACCTAGCTGTAATCCTATCCATTACCCTAAACATAAGCCTAACTCAAATGCTAACAATAGAACTAAACCTAACCGTATAGCTATCACTAACCCTATTCAAAACCCTAAACCTAACTTGAACCCTAAATCTAACACAATCCATTGCCCAAAATCTAATGCTAATTCGAGCCTTAATTCTAAAACTTAACTGAAACCAACCCCTAACCCTGACCCTGAACCTCATAATACAACTAGCTCTTAACCAGACCTTTACCCTAATCCCAACCGTTACATTAGACCTAGCCATAATCTAACCCTAAAACTATCCTTAATCATAATGCTAGACCTGACATTAGTGCTCTTCCTAATCCTATACCTAGCCTTAATACAAACCCTCATCCTAGCCCTAATCATTGGCCGAAACCTAATATTAACCCTAGCACTAATCGTAGCCCTAATTTAGCCCTAACCATCAACCCAACCCTAACAGTAGCCCTAAGACTAACTCTAACTCTTGCCCTAGCCCTATTTCTAGTTGTAACCCTTTCTGTTATCATAATCCTAACATTAGACCTAAACTTAATGTTAACCCTAGCCCTAAAGCTAGATCTAAACATAACAATAAATCTAAGCCTAAACCTCACCCTACAACTAGCAGTAACATTATCACTAATCCTAAAATTAGCCCTAACTGTAGCCCTAGATCTAAAAAAAAACCTGAGTCATCGCACTAAAATTAACCCTCACCTAATTGTAACCCTAGACCTAATTCATATATATATATATATATATATATATATATGACTAGCCCTATCCCTAATTCTTACCCTAAAGCTAACACAGACCCTAACCCTACACCTAGCTTTAACACTAGCCCTAATTCGAGTCCTATCTCTAACCCTAAAATTATCATTGACCCTGAATCTGATCCTAACACTAACCATATCTCTAATCATCACCCTAAACCTAAACCTGACCGTAACACTAGACCTAGACTTAATGCTAACCCTAAAACTAGCCCTAATCGTAACTCTAGATCTTACATTAGTCATAGTCGTACCCTAGCCCTAACCTAACCCAAAACCTAGCCCTAATCTGAGCCCTAACATAGCTTTAAACCTAACCATAACCCTAATCCTAGCTCTAATACATAACTTAACCTAACCCTAAACCTAAACCTTTTCCTAACCCAAAATATAGCCCTAACACTAACCATATATTTAGCCCTTACCCTGACCCTATCCATTACCTAAACCTAACCTGAATCCTAAACCTAACCTTAACACTAACCCTAACCCTAAGGGTAATTTGAGCCCTACCCCTAAATAAACCTGAACCTAACAAATACCCTAATTCTGACTCTGACACTAATAATAATAATAACCCTAGCTGTAAAGCTGATCCCAATTCTCAACCTAACCCTTACAATAGACCTGGCCATAAACCTAAACCTAAAACTAACCGTAACTCTAACCCTAGACCTGTCATTAGCCCTAGCCCTAATCCTAGCCCTAACCCAATCACAAACCCTAGCCCTAATCCTAGCTCTAAGCCTAACCTTTATTCTAACACTAAACTTAATCCTAGCTCTAACCCTAATTTTATCCCTTGCCCTAGCCCTAAACCTAGCTGTAACATTATACATTACCCTAACCCTTATGCTAGCCCTAACACTAGCCCTAAACCTAGGCCTAAAACTAACACTAACCCTAGTGCTAATCCTAACCCTAATGTAGCCCAATCCTATACATATCCCTATCCCTAACACTACCTCTAACTCTCACCGGAGCCGTATCCCTAGTTCTAAACCTATCCCTTACCATAACCCAAACCCTAGCCTATCCCTAGACCCAACCCTAGCTCTATCTTTCACCCTAGCCCTAAACCTGGATCTAACCTTAAATTTAAGCATAAACCTCATCCTAACACTAGCCCTAACCCTAATTCTAATTGGAACACTAGCCCTTACCCTACCCTAGCCCTAAAACAAAACTAACCAATAACCATAACCCTTAACCTAAACCAAACACTAAATCGACACCTAGCCCTAAATCTAGCCCTAATTTGGGATTAGGTTTAGGGTTACAATTAGGATTTGGGCTAGAATAAAGGTTAAGGTTATGGTTAGAGTTCAGGTAAGTTTAGGTTTAGTGTTAGGTTTAGGGTTGTGTTAGGGTTAGATTTAAAATAGGTTTAGGGTTAGTGTTAAGGATGGTATTAAGGTTAAGGTTAGGGTTAGGTTAGGGGAAGGATATGTTTTAGGGTTAGATTTAGATTTAGGTTTAGTGTTAGGTTTAGGGTTAGTGTTAGGGTTAAATTTAATTTTTGAGTTAGAGTTGGGTTAGTTTTAGGGTTAGGGATAGTTTAGGGTTAGGGTGAGGTGAGGGTTAGGAATATGTTTTGGTTTAAATTTTGTGTTATGGTGAGGGTTAGAGTTAGGGTTGGGGTTCATGTTAGGGTTAGGGTTCAGGAAAGAGTTACAATTAGGATTAAGTTTAGGATTTGTGTTAGGGTTAGAGTTAGGGTTAGGTTTTAGGCTTTGTGTTAGGGTTAGGGGTAGGGTTAGGTTTATGGTTGCATATAGGAAAAGAGTTGCATTTAGGGTTAGGGTTAGAGTTAGGTTAGTGTTAAGGTTATGGTTATGGTTAGATTTAGTGTTAGGGTTTGGGTTAGTGTAAGTGTTAGTGTTAGGTTTAAGGTTAGAGTTAGGTTTAGGATTAGTGCTAGGGATAGATGTACGTTTAGGCTTAGGGTTAGGGTTATTTTTCAGGTTAGGGTTAGGGTTAGGGTAAAGTTTATGGTGAGGGTTTGTGTTAAGGTTAGGTTTAGTGTTAGGATTAGGCTTAGAAATAGGGTTAGTGTGTTACGGTTTGTGTTACCGTTACGGTTATTTAGGGTTACAATTAAGGTAAGGGTTAGGGTTAGGGTTAGAATTTAGGTTATTGTTAGGGTTAGGGTTAGGGTTTTTGTTAGTGTTAGTTTTAGGGTTAAATTTTGTGTTAGGGTTAAGGTTAGGATTAATCATAAGGATATGGTTATGGTTAGGAATAGGGTTAGGGTTAGGGTTAGTTTAAGTGTTTGGGTTTGCATTAGGTTTAGTGTTATGGTTAGTCTTAGGGATAGTGTTAGGGTTAGTGTTAGGTTTAGTGTTAAAATTATGCTTAGGGTTAGGATTCATGTTAGGGTTAGTTTTAGGGTTAGGGTTATGATTAGTGTTAGGGTTCGGGTTTAGGATAGGCCTGGGTTAGTGTTAGGGTTAGGATTATGGTAAGGTTTAGTATTAGGGTTAGGTTTCGGGATAGGGATAGGGTTAGTGTTAGTGTTGGGGGTAGGGTTTGTGTTAGGGTTATGGTCAGGCTTAGGTTAGGGTTACGGTTACAGTTAGGCTTAGGATTAGGGTTAGTGTCAGTGTTAGGGTTAGGTTTAGGTTTAGTGTTAGGGTAAGGGGTAGAGACAGTGTTGGTGTTAGGGTAAATTGGGGTTAGGATTAGTTTTAAATTTAGGGTAGGTGTCAGAGTTAGGGGTTAGTGTTAGGTTTAGTTAGCATTAGGGTTAGTATTAGGGTTAGGGTTAGGGTTATTGATAGGTTCAGGGTTATGGTTAGGGTTAGGATTACTTATAGGTGAAGGTTGGGATAAGGGTTAGTGTTGGTGTTATGGTTTGGGTTGGGGTTAGTGTTAGTGTTAGGGTTAGGGTTAGTGTTAGGGTTTGGGTTAGGTTAGTATTAGGTTTAGGGTTAGGGTTAGGGTGAATGTTAGTTGTAGGGTCAGGATTAGGTTTACTTTTAGTGTTAGGTTTCAGATTAGGTTTAGGGTTAGGTTTACTGTTAGGGTTAGTTTTAGTGTTAGAATTAGGGTTTGTGTTAGGGATAGGATTAGGATTAGTGTTAGGGTTAGTGTTAGGGTTAGGGTTAGGTTTTTTTTTAGGTTTAGGGTTCGGGTTCAGGTTAGGGTTAGTGTTAGGGTTAGATGTAGGGTTAGTGTTAGCATAGGATTAGGGTTAGGGTTATGGTTAGTGTTTGGTTAGGGTTATGGATATGGTTAACTTTAGTGTTAGGGTTAGTGTTAGGATTAGGGTTAGTGTTTGGCTTAGTATTGGGGTTAGGCTAAGGTTTAGGTTTCGGTATAGACTTAGGATTAGGTTTAGTGTTAGGGTTAGTTTTAGAATGAGGGTTAGTGTTATTTTTAGCATTTAAGTTAAGGTTAGTTTTTGGGTTAGTGTTAGGCTTTTCTTAGGGATAGAGTTAGTGTTAGGGTTAGGGTTACACTTAGGATTAAAGCAAGGGTTAGTGTTAGTGTTACGGTTAGTGTTAGGATTATGGTTAGGGTTAGGGTTAGTGTTAGGGTTAGGGTTGGTGTTATTGTATGTTAGGGTTAGGGTTAGTGGTATTGTTAGGGGTACGATTAGGATTAGGGTTAGGTTTAGGGTTAATGTAAGTGTTAAATTTTGCATTAGGATTAGTCTTATGGTTAGCGTTAGAATTAGGGTTAGTGTTAGGGTTATGGTTAGTGTTATAGTTAGGGTTAGGGTTAGTGTTAATGTTAGGGTTATGATTATGGAGATCTTAGGGTTAGGGTTAGGTTAATGTTAGATTTAGGGATAGGGTAAGTGTTAATGTTAGTTTTAGAGTTAGAGTTAGGGATAATGTTAGTGTTAGGGATATTTTTAAGGTTAGTGTTAGGATTATTATTAGAATTAGGGTTGGTGTTACTGTTAAGATTAGGGTTAGGGTTAGTCTTAGGGTTAGGGATAGGGTTAGGGTTAGGTTTAAGGTTATGTTTATCTTTAGTGTTAGTGTAAGATTAAAGGTTTGTGTTAAGGTTAGGGTTAGTTTAAGAGTCAGGGTTAGGGTAAGTGTTAAGGCTAGTGTTAGGTTTAGAGTTAGGGTTTGTGTTAGTTTTAGGCTAAGGTTAAGGGATTGTGTTAGGTTTAGATTTAGGGTTAGGGTTATGTACAGGATTAGGTTTAGATTTGATTGTGGTTATATTTAGGGTTAGTGTAAGGGTAAAGGTTAGGGTTAAGGTTAGGGTTAGTTTAAGAGTTAGGGTTCGAGTTGGGGTTTGTGTTAGGTTCAGGGGTTAGGTTTCAGGGTTGTGATATGATTAGGTTTAGGGTTACATTCAGGTTTATGAATAAGATTAAGTTTAGATTTTGGGTTAGGGTTAGTTTTAGTTTTAGGTTTAGGGTTAGGTTTAGGTTTAGGGTTAGGTTTAGGTTTAGGGTTAGTGATAGTGTTAGGGTTGGGGATAGGGTTTGTGTTAGAATTCGGGTTAGGGTTAGTGTTATTGATAGTAATAGGGTTTTGTTTAGGGTTAGGTTTAGGGAAGAGTTAGGGTTAGGGTTAGGTTATGTTTAGTGTTATGGTTTGGGTTAGGGATTGTTTTAGGGATAGGGTTAGGGTTACGGTTAGGGTTAGGTTTACGGATAATGTTAGCATTAGGGTTATGGCTAGGGTTAGATTTCGGGTTAGTGTTAGGGTTACTGTAACGGTTAGAGTTAGTGTTAGGGTTAAGGTTAGAATTTGAGTTAGGGTTAGGATTAGGCTTAGGGTTAGATTTAGTTTACGGTTAGGGTTAGGGGAAGGGTTTGTGTTAGGATTAGATTTAGGGTTAGGTTGAGGGTCTGTGTTAGGCTTTGGGTTAGGTTTAGAATTAAGGTAAGTTTAAGGGTTATGGTTAGAATAAGGGTTAGGATTAAGGTAAGGGTTAAATAAGGGTTAGAGTTAGAGTTAGGGTTAAATTAATTTTAGGGTTAGGTTATGGTTAGGGTTTGTTTTTTAAGTTTAGGTTTAGTGTTATGGTTATGGTTATGTTTAGGGTTATATTACAATTAGGGTTGGGGTTAGTTTAGGGTTAGGGTTATTGTTAGGGTTAGGTTATGGGTTCGGGTTCAAGTTAGTGTTAGGGTTAGGTTCATTGTTAGGGTTAGCAGTAGGGTTAGTGTTAGAGATATGGTTAGGGATAGTGTTAGTGTTAGTGTTAGTGTTCGTGTTTGGGTTAGGTTTAGGTTTAGGGATACAGTTAGGGTTAGGGTTAGCATTAGGTTTTTTGTTGGGGTTAGTGTTAGGGTTATGGTTAGGGTAAGGTTTAGGTTTAGAGTTAAGCTTAGTGTTACAGTTAGGGTTAGTTTTTGTGTTATGGTTAGGATTAGGGTAAGACTTACAGTGTGTGTTAGGTTTAGGGTTAAAGTTAGGGTTAGGTTTACAATTAGGTTTAGAATTAGGGTTAATGTTAGGGTTTCAGTTAGGGTTAGTGTTAGGGTTTACATTATGGTTAGGGTTAGTGTTATGGTTAGGGTTATGTTTTGTGTTAGGGTTAAAGTTAGGGTTAGTGTTAGGTTAGGTTTATGGGTAGGATTAGGGTATTGTTTAGAATTACTGTTAGTGATAGGGTTTGGATAGGGTTAGTATCATGGTTAGGTTTAGGGTTGGGATAGGGTTAGAGTTAGGGTTATGTTTACAATTTGTGTTAATATTACTGTTAGGGTTATTGTTAGGTTTAGGATTAGTGTTAATTTTAGTGTTAGGATTAGAGTTAGTTTTAGTGTTATGTTTAGTGTTAGGGATAGGGTTGGGGTCATTGTTAGGGTTAGTGTTAGTTTTAGAGTTTAGTGTAGGGTAAGTGTTAGGGTTAGTTTGAAGTTAGGGTTAGAGTTAGAGTTTGTGTTAGGGTTAGGGTTAGTGTTATGTTTAAGGATAGGGTTATTATCAGAGTTAGGGTTAGAATTAGTGTTTGGGTTGGGTTAGGGTTAGTATTAGGGTAAGTGTTTAGTTTAGGGTTAGGTTGACGGTTAGAATTAGTTTTATGGTTAGGGTTCTTGTTTGAATTAGGTTTAGTATTAGGGTTACGGTTAGTGTTAGGGTAAAGTTTAGGGTTTGTGTTTCTGTTAGGTTTGAGTTTCTGATTAGGTTTACGGTTACTGTTAGGTTAGGGTTAGGTTACAGGTTAAGGTTAGTTTTAAAGTTAGGATAAATTTAGAGTAAGGTTTATGGTTAGGTTTTGTGTTAGGTTTAGATTTAGGTTTACGGTTAGGGTTAGGGTTAGGGTTAGTGTTAGGTTAGAATATGTGTTGTGTTAGGGTTAGATTTAGGGTTAGGGTTAGTGTTACTGTTAGGGTTAGAGTTAGGGTTAAGTTTATTTTAGAGTTAGGGTAGGGTTAGTGTTAGGTTAGGGATAAAATAGGGTTAGGCTTAGGTATTGGATAGGGTTATGTTTATGGTTAGGGTTACAGTTTCTGTTAGGTTTAAGCTTACATTTAGGGTTAGTGTTACTATTAGTGTTAAGATTTATATTTGGGTTAGGGTTAGGTTTAGCTTTCATGTTACAGTTTGGGTTAGGGTTAGGGTTAGAGATAGAATTATGGTTAGTGTTAGGTTTAGGGTTTGTGTTAGTTTTTGAGTTAGGGTTTGTGTTATGGTTAGTATTAGGGTTAGGTTTAGGCTTATGGTTAGGATTAGGGTTAGAGTTAAATTAAGGATTAGGATTTCAGTTAATGTTAGGGTTAGTGTTAGGGTTAGGTTTAGTGTTAGGTTTAGGGTTAGGGTAAGGCTGAGTGTTAGGGTTAGGGTGAGGTTTATAGTTATGGTTAGGTTTCGAGTTTGGGTCAGGGTTAGGGTTAGTGTTAGTGTTAGGTTTAGTTTTAGGGTTAAGTTTGGAGTAAAGTTTGTGGTTAGTGTTAGGGTTAGAGTTATTGTTAGGGTTAAGGATCAGGTTCGGTTTAGGGTAAGGTTTAGTTTTAAGTTTATAGTAAGGGTTAGGTTTTTTGTTAGTGTTCAGGTTAGCATTAGGGTTCGAGTTAGGGTTAGCGTTAGGGTTAGCATTAAGGTTAGTGTTAGGGACATTGTTAGGATTAGTGTTAGGATTAGAGTTAGGGTTATGGATAGGTTTAGGGTTAGTGTTTCAGTTAGGGTTAGGGTTACTTTTAGGGTTTATATTATGGTTAGAATTAGTGTTAGGATTACATTACATTTAGTATTAGAGTTTGTGTTAGTGTTTCAAAAAGGGTTAGTGTTTCCATTATGGTTAAGATTTGGGTTAGAGTTTGGGTTAGGATTAGGGTTAGGTTAGGGTTATGGTTATGGATATGGTTAGGGTTTGTTTTAGGGTTAGATTTAGGGTAAGGGTAAAGGTTAGAGTTAGTGTTAGGGTTAGGGTTACTGTTAGGGTTAAAGTTATTTTTAGTTTTAGGGTTAAGGTTAGGTTAGGGTTAGGGTTAGGATTAAAGTTAGTTATAGGTTTAGAATTTGTGTCAAATTTAGAGTTAGGTTTAGGGTGAAGGTTTGGGTTAGGGTTAGGGTCATTTTTAGGGTTAGGTTTAGGGTTAGAGATAAAGTTAGTGTTAGGGTTCAGTTTCGGGTTAGAGTTATTGTTAGTATCAGGATTAGGGTTAGGGTTAGAGTTAGGGTTAGTGTTAGTGTTAGGGTTAGGGTTAGTGTTAGATTTTGTGTTAGGGTTATGGTTGTGCTTAGGTTTAGTGTTAGGGTTAGTGTTAGGTTTCGGTTTCGGTTTAGAAAAAGTGTTCACTTTAGGGTAAGTTTTACGATTTTGGTAAAGGTTAGGTTTAGGTTTAGTGTTAAGGTTATGGTTAAGTTTATTTTTATGGTTAGTGTTAAGGTTAGGGTTTTGTTTATGCTTAGGTTTAGAATTAGTGTTAGGGTTAGTATAGGGTTTATATTAGGGTTAAAACTAGTGTTAGGATTAAGGTTAGATTTAGGATTAGGGTTTGTGTTAGGGTTTTAGATAGGGCTAGGGTTTTGGTATGGTTAGGATTCTTGTTAGGTTTAGGGTTAGGGTAAGGTTAGGGTTATGGTTTGGGTTACGGTTAGGGATTGTTTTAGTGTTAGGGTTAATCCTAATTTAAACTCTAAAACTAACCCTAATAATAACCCTAACCTTAACCATAACACTAACCCTAACCTTAGCACAAGGCCTAGCACTAACCCTAAACCTATCCCTAAATCTGACACTATCCCTAACCTTAACCCTAACCCTAAAACGAACCCTAAGCCTCACTCTAAACCTAATACTAACCATAAAACTATCCCTAAACATAACCCTAACTCAAATCCTAAAACTAATCCTAACCCTATCACAAACGATAATCCTAATGTTATCACTAATACTAACACTAACCCTAATGCTACAACTAACCCTAAGACTAACTTTAACACGAACTTTAAACCTAACCCTAATTCTAACCATAAATCTAACCCTAAGCTTAACCCTTACCTAAACATAACCCTAACCCTAAACCTAAACTTAACAATAACCCTATCCCTCACCCTAACCGAATCCTAACCCTAACCCTCATCCTAACCCTAATGTAACCCTAACTCAAACCCTAACCCTAATTCTCACAGAAACCCTAACCCAATCTATAACCCTAAATGTAACCTAACCCTAACATTAACCCTTACCTAACCCTAACCCTAATTATCACCCAAACCAAAACCCTAACCCTCTTCCTAAACCTAATGCTAAACCTAATACTAACCCTAATTCAAACCTTAACACAAACCCTAAACCTAAATATAACCCAAACTCAAACAGTAAGGGTAACCCTAACTCTAACCTTAACCTTAACACTAATCCTAACACTAAACCTAATCCTAATATTAATCATAAAACTAACCCACACCCTAACACTAACCCTAACCCTATCCCTAAGCCTAACCCTAACACAAAATCTAACATTAACCCTAACCCTAACACTAACCCTAAGCCCCACCCAACCCTAACTCTAACTCTAAACTTAACCCTAACCCTAACCCTAACATGAACCCTAAACATAAACCTAAACCTAAACCTAACACTAACACTAACCCTAAAACTAACACTAACACGAACTCGAATCCTAACCCCAAAAGTATCCCTAAACCTTAAACTAAACCTAACACTAACCCTAAATCTAACCCTACCACAGACCTTAACCCTAACCCTAATTCTAAAAAAAACCCTAACCACAAATGTGATCCTAACAAAAAACCTAACCCTAACCCTAAGACTAACCCTAAAACTTAATATAACCCTAACAATAAACCTAATCCCAACCCTAATCCTAAGCCAAATGTAAACCTAACCCTAACCCAAACCATAACCCTAACACAAACCCTAACACAAACCCTAAACCTATCCTTAACACTAACCTTAATGCTAAACCGAACCCTAATCCTAGCCCGAACCCTAACCCCAACCCCAACCCTATCACTAATCCCAACCCAATCTCTAACGTGAATCCTAACACTAACCCTAAACTTAACCCTATCTATAACTCTAACACTAACCCTAACCTATGCATAACCCTAACCTATGCATAATCCTAAACCTAAGTCTAAACCTAACCCTAAGCCTCACTCTAACCCTAATCCTAACCATAACCTTAAAACTTACCCTATCTCTAAACCTAACACAAACACTAACCCTCAACCTTACCCTAACACAAACCATATCCTTCACCATAACACTAATCCTAACACTAACCCAATCACTAATTCTAACTCTAAAACTGACCGTAACTCTAACCCGAACAATAACACTAAGCATAAATCTAAAACGCACCCTAATCATAACCCTAACCCTAAACCTAACACTAACCCTAATCATAACATTAACCCTATTTGTAACACTAACCCTACACCTAACCATAGCCCTAACCCTAAAATTAACCTTAAACCTTTACCTAAACCTAACAATATTCCTAACCCTATCCCAAACACTAACACTAAACGTAAACTTAAACATAACTCTAACCCTAATACTAACCCTAACCCTAATGCTAAAGTGAACCATAACTGTAATCACAACCATAAACCTCACCATAACACTAAACCTAAACTTAACCCTAAATATAACACTAACCCTAACCTTAACCCTAACCCTAACACTAACTCTAAATATATTCCTAACTTTAACACTATTCCTAACCCTAACCCTAAGCCCAAACCTAACACTAACAATAAGCCTAACCCTAAATCGAACCTTAACCCTAACACTAACCCTAATCATAATGCTAACCCAAACCCTCATCCTAACCATAACACTAACGATAACCCTAACCCTAACCCTAACACTAACACTAACCCTAAACATAACCCTAACCTAACACTAACACTAACACTAACCCTAAAATTAATACTATCCCTAACCCTAAACCTAAACCTAACACTAACCCTAACCATACCCTTACATGAATCCTAACCTTAACCCTAAATCTAAGTAACCCTAACCCTAACACGAACCATAACCCCAACTCTAAACCTAAGCCTAACACTAACCCAAACCCTAACTCTAATCCTAACCTAACCCTAAACCTAAAACTAAACCTAACAATAATCCTAATCATAACCATAAACCTAACCATTACACTAACCCAAAACCTAATGCTAAACTTAACCCTAATCCTTAACTGTAAACCTAACACTCAACCTAACCCTAATTCTAACAGTAATACTAACTGTAATCATAACCCTAAACCTAACCCTAAACCTTACCTTAACCCTAATCAAACATGAACACTAACACTAAACCTAATCCTAACACTAACTTTAACCTTAATGCTAACCCTAACTCTAACCCTGAAACTAAAACTAAGCGTAACCCTAAACCTAAACCTAAAACTAACACTAACCAAAACCCTAACCCTAATATGAATCATAAACCTAACCCTAACCCTAAGTAAACCTAACCCTAACCCTATCCCTAACACTAACCCTAATCCCAAATCTAAACCTAACTCTAACAGTAACCCTAAAACTAACCAAAACCCTAATCTAAACTTAAGCCTAAATCTAACCCTAACCCTAATCATAATCATAACACTGTCCCTAACCATAACACCAACCCTAAAAATAACAGTAACCTTAAATCTAACCCTAACCCTAATCCTAACACTCACCCTAACCCTAACCCTAACAGTAACAATAACTCTAATCAGAACCCTCACCCTAACTGTAAACCTTACCTTAATCCTAACCTTTACACTAACACTAACCCGAAACCTAACCCTAACCCTAACACTAACACTAACACTAACCCTAACCTAACCCTAACCATAACACAAACTTTAACCCTAAACTTACCCTAATCCTAACACTAACATAACATTAATCGTATTCCTAAAACCAACCGTTATTCTAACCATAACACTAACCCTAAACTTAACCCCAAAACTCACTATAACCCTAAAACTAAACCTATCCCTAAACCTAACCCTAACCCTTACACTAATCCTAACTCTATCACAAACTCTAATCTAACCCTAAGAGTAAACCTAAACCTTAACCTAAACCTAAACCTAACCCTATAAATAACCCTAAATCTAACCCTAATACTATCTTTACCCCTAACCCTAACCCTAACCCAAATACTAACACTAACCATTATCCTAACCCTAAACCTAACCATAATCCTAAGTATAACACTTATCTTAATCCTAAAACTTACAATAAAACTAAACCTGACTCTAAACCTGACACTAACAATAATCCTAACCATAAATCTAACTCAAAACATAATTATCATGCTAAACCGAACACTAACACTAAGCCTAACTGTAACCCTAACACTAATCCTAACCTAACACTAAACCTAAGCCTAACCCTAACACCAACCTTAAGCCAAATACTAAAGCTAACCTAAATCTAACCCTAACCCTATCCTTAACACAAACCCTAAACCCAAACCTAACCCAAACCTAACCCCAACCCTATGCCTAAACCTAACCCTAACTTAACATTAATTTTAACACTAACACTACCTCTAACCCTAACACTTATCATAACTCTAACCCTAACAATCACCCTAAACCTAAACCTAACACTCACACTAACACTAATTATATCCTAAACCTAAACCTAACCCTTACCCTAACACTGACCCTTACCCTAACACTACCGCTAACACTAACACTAACACTATCCCTAACCCTAACACTAACCCTGATCCTAACCACAACCGCAATCTTAATTCTAACCCTAACACTAACTATAAAATAAACCAAAAACTTAAACATAACCCTAACCCTAACATCACCCTAATCCTAACCCTACATTGACACTAACCCTGACCCTACTGGAAACCTAACCTTAACCCAAACCCTAACACTAACCCTATCCCTAACCCTAAACTTTCCTCTAACTCTAATGCAAACACAAACACTAACCCCATCCATTAACACTAACATTAACCCTAACCATTTCCCTAACCCATCACTAACCCTAACCCTAAAACTAAAACTAACCCTAACCCTAAACCTGACCAAAACACTAATACTAACTCTAACACTTATCGTAATGCTAACCCTAAACCTAACACTAACCCTAACCCTAACCCTAAAAGGACCTCTCACCCTAACCCTAACATTCACCCTAACCACAACAGGAACCCTAACCCTAATTCTAACACTAACCCTAACCTTAAACCTAAAAAATGCGCTAATACTAATGTTAACACTAACCTTAACTCAAATTTTAAACCTAACACTAACTCTAACCCTAAGACTAACACTAAACATAACACTTACCCTAACCTAACACTAACCCTAACACTAACCCTAACAGTAAACCTAACCAAAACACTAATACTAACCCTAACAAAACCCTAAATTTACCCATAACTGTAACATTAACCCTAACACTAACCCTAACAGGAACTCTCACCCTAACACTAACACTAACCCTAACCCTAAATCTAAACCTAAACCTAAATTTAAGTCTAAACCTAACACTAAACTTCAACCAAATCCTAACCCTAACCCTAATCTATCACTAACTCTAACCCTTATTATAAACCTAACCCTAAACTTTAAACTAACACTAACCCTTAATCTAACCCTAACACGCCAATAACACTAATCCAAACCATTCCCCTAACCTAACCCTAACCCTAACCCTAACACTAAAACTAACTTAACAATAATCATAGTCCTAAAACTAACCCTATTTTTAACCTAACCCTAACCCTAACTCTAACCTAAGCCTAAGACTAACATTAACACTAACACTAATGCTAAACATAACAATAACACAAACCTATCTCTAATTCCAACCCAAACAGTAATCCTAATCCTAACCCTTATTCTAACAGAAACCCTAACCACAACCCTAATCCTAACACTAATCCTAACACTAACTGTAATCTTAATTCTTATTTTTATTGGTTGTTCAAAACATTACAAAGCTCATGACATATCATCTTTCATATATTTGATTCAAGTGAGTTATGAACTCCCAGTTTTAACACAAATACAAATTGCAGAATCACATCAGTTACACATTCAAATTTTTACATAATGCCATATTAGTGACTGTTGTATTCTGCTGCCTTTCATATCCCCTACTATCCCCCCACCTGTGCCATCCCATCTTCCCTCCCTACCTCATCTGTTGTTGTTTAGTTCTCTCCCTTGTTTCCCTCCCCTTTTCCCTCACAACCTCTTATATGTGATTTTGTATAACACTGAGGGTTTCCTTCTGTTTCCATACAATTTCCCTTCTCACTCCCTTTCTCTCCCACCACTCGTCTCTATTTAATGTTAATGTTTTCCTCATGCTCTTCCTCCCTCCTCAGTTCTTAGTTGTTCTCCTTAAATCAAAGAAGACATTTGGCATTTGTTTTTTAAGGATTGGCTAGCTTCACTTAGCATAATCTGCTCTAATGCCATTCATTTCCCTGCAAATTCCATGATTTTGTCATTTTTTTTAGCGCTGCATAATACTCCATTGTGTATATATATCACATTTTTTTTATCCATTCATCCATTGAAGGACATCTAGGTTGGTTCCACAGTCTAGCTATTGTGAATTGTGCTGCTATGATCATTGATGTGGCAGTATCCCTATAGTACGCTCTTTTAAGGTCCTCAGGGAATAGTCCGAGAAGGGCGATAGCTGGGTCAAATGGTGGTTCCATTCCCAGTTTTCCCAGGAATCTCCATACTGCTTTCCAAATTGGCTGCACCAATTTGCAGTCCCACCAGCAATGTACAAATGTACCCTTTTCCCCACATCCTCGCCAGCACTTGTTGTTTGACTTTGTAATGGCTGCCAATCTTACTGGAGTGAGATGGTATCTTAGGGTGGTTTTGATTTGCATTTCTCTGACTGCTAGAGATGGTGAGCATTTTTTCATGGACTTTTTGATTGACTGTCTGTCCTCCTCTGTGAAGTGTCTGTTCAGGTCCTTGGCCCATTTGTTGATTGGATTATTTGTTATCTTATTGTTTAATTTTTTGAGTTCTTTGTATATTCTGCAAATTAGGGCTCTATCTGAAGTGTGAGGAGTAAAGATTTGTTCCCAGGATGTAGGCTCCCTATTTACTTCTCTTATTGTTTCTCTTGCTGAGAAAAAAAAAAAAAAAAACTTTTTAGTTTAAATAGTCCCATTTGTTTATTCTTGTTATTAACTCTTGGGCTATGGGCATCCTATTAAGGAATTTGGAGCCCCACCCCACAATATGTAGATCGGAGCCAACTTTTTCTTCTATCAGGTGCAGAGTCTCTGATTTGATATCAAGCTCTTTGATCCATTTTGAGTTAACTCTGTGCATGGCGAGAGAAAGGGGTTAAGTTTCATTTTGTTGCATATGGATTTCCAGTTTTCCCAGCACCATTTGTTGAAGATGCTATCCTTCCTCCATTGCATACTTTTAGCCCCTTTATCAAATATAAAATAGTTGTAGTTTTGTGGATTGCTTTCTGTGTCCTCTATTCTGTACCATTGGTCCAACCGCCTGTTTGGTACCAGTACCATGCTGTTTTTGTTACTATTGCTCTGTAGTATAGTTTGAAGTCTGGTATAGCTATACCGCCTGATTCACACATCCTGCTTCTTCTTTGAAAGTTTTGTAAAACTCTGCTGTATACCCATCCTGTCCAGGGGTTTTCTTGGTTGGTAGGCTTTTGATGGTTTCTTCTATTTCTTCCTTTGTTATTGGTCTGTTAAAATTGTGTGTGTCTTCCTGACTCAATCTGGGAAGATCATATGACTTAAGAAATTTATCTATATTTTCACTATCTTCTATTTTATTGGAATAATAAAACTCTAACCACCATCCAAGCCCTAAACCTGGTTGTAAACCCTAAACTTAATCCAAAACCTCACTCTAACACTAGCACTAAACTTACTGCTAGTTGGAAAACTAGCTCTAATCCTACCCTAGCCCTAAAACAACACTGAGCCATAATCCTAACCCTAATTGTTAACCTAAACCAAACATTAACCTTACACCTATCCCTAAACTTACCCCTAATTTGGGTCCTAACCCTAACCATAGAAATAACCCTGACCCTGACTGGGACCCTAACAGTATCCCTAGCTCTAAACATTGCCCAACACTAACCCTAGAACTAGCCCTAATCAGAAAACTAGTTCTCTCATTAGCCATAGCCCTAATGCTGACACAAATCCTAGCTTAATCCTAGCCCTTACTCTAACCCTAACCCTAACCCTACCTCTAATCTTATCCCTTATACTAAGCCAAACCCTCTCCCTAATATTACTCTAGTCTTAAACTTAATCCTTAGCCTACCCCAAACCCCAACCCTATTACTAGTACTAAACCTAGCCCTCATTCTTGCTTTAACCCTAATTCTAATGCTGACCCTTATTCTGATCCTAACACTAACCCTAGATCTAAACCTGACCTAACCCTAAACTGAACTCTAACACTACCCTTTCAGGTAAAACTATACTTAAACCTAACAGTACAACTAGCACTAGAACAAACCTAATACTAAATAGAGTCATAATCTAGCCTAAGCCCTAAAAACCTAGCACTAGCCATAACAATAATCTTTAACCTAACGTAAAGACTGAACCTATCACTAGACCAAAAGCTAGTCCTGATTGTGGCCTAAACCATAAAACTAATCCTAACCCAACAATGACCCTTAACCTAATGGAAACCCTAGCTCTAAACCCTATCCTAAACCAAAACCTAACACTAACATAGACTTACCCATAACCCTGAATCTAACACTAGCCAAAACATATCCCTAGCTCTTACATTACCCATAGCCCTAACATTAGCCTTAAACATCACACAATACCTAGCCTTTATCCTAGACCTAAACCCAGCCCTAATCATAACTGCAACCATAACCTTAGACCTAACCCTAAGGCTAACCCTCACCCTAGCCTTAGCCCTAGATCAAACTCTAATCCTTATCCTAAAAATAACCCTAACCCTAAACCAAACCCTAGCCATGACTCAAAACCTAACCCTTGCCCTAGCCCTAACCCTAGCTCAAATGCCTACACTTACCATAAACCTAACCCTAACATAACCCTAGGCCTAATCCTAAACCTAAACCTAAACTTAACCTTAACCCTAGCCCTAACCTTAGCTCTAACCCTATTCATTACCCTAAAGATAAGCCTAATCCAAATGATATCCCTATGCCTAACAATAACCCTATCACTAACACTAACCCTATCTATTACTCTAAAACTAACCGGAACCATAAACCTAATTCTATCCATTACCCTATTCGTAACCCTAACCCTAAAGCTAAGTCAATCCTTTACCCTAAAACTTAACCTAAACCAAACCCTACCCAGAAACTGACCCTAATAATACACCTAGCTTTAAACCTGACTCTTACCTAAACCTAAACCTTACACTAGACCTAGCCATAACCTAAACCTAAAACTAACACTAACCATAAATCTAGAACTGACATTAACCCTATCCCTAATCCTAGCCCTATCTCTAACAGAATCCCTCATCCTAGCACTAAACATAGCCTTAATAATAACCCTAACTCTAACCCTAATTCTAACCCTTGCCCTAGCCCTAAACCTATCAATAACTTCATTCTTTCCCCTAACCCTAACCCTAGGCCTAATCATAACCCTAACCCTAACCCTAAATCTAGTCCGAATTTAGCCCTAACCCTAAACCAAACCCTAACCCGAGCCCTAAGACTAACTCTAACTCTCGTCTTAGCCCAATTTCTAGTTCTAATTCTATCCATTAATAACTAGCTCTAACCTTAGTCCTAAACCTAGCCATAGCCCTAAACTTAGATCTATCCATAAGAGTAAACCTAAGCCTAAACCTCACAATACCACTAGCGCCAACACGATCGCTAATCCTAAAAGTAGCCCTAGCTGTAAAACAAAACTTTGACAAAGCCCTAACTCTAACCCTAACCAAACCATAATCCTAGACTTGACATTAGACCTATCCCTAATTCTTACTCTAATGCTTACACAAATCCTAACCCTACACCCTGACTTAACCCTAGCCCTCATTCGAGTCTATCCCTAACTCTGATCAATAACACTGATTTTGACTGTGATGGTAACACGAACCCTATCTCAAATCATCACCCTAAACCTAAACCTAATCTACACATTAGATTTAGACATAATGCTAAACTTTTTTTTAAAATTTTTTATTGTTGGTTGTTAAAAACATTACAAATTTCTTGACATATCATATTCCTCACTTTGATTCAAGTGGGTTATGAACTCCCAACTTCACCCCATACACAGATTGCAGAATCACATCAGTTACACATCCATTGATTTACATATTGCCATACAAGTGTCTGTTGTGCTCCGCTGCCTTTCCCATCCTCCACCATCACCCCTCCCCACCTCTCCCCTCCCCTCTTCTCTCTCTGCCCCCTCTACTGTCATTCATTTCTCCCCCTTGTATTATTTTCCCCTTTCCCCTCACTTCCTCTTGTATGTACTTTTGTAAAACCCTGAGGGTCTCCTTCCATTTCTATGCAATTTCCCTTCTCTCTCCCTTTCCCTCCCACCTCTCATCCCTGTTAAATGTTAATCTTCTTCTCCTGCTCTTCGTCCCTAGTCTGATCTTAGTTACTCTCCTTATATCAAAGAAGACATTTGGCATTTGTTTTTTAGGGATTGGCTAGCTTCACTTAGCATAATCTGCTCTAATGCCATCCGTTTCCCTGCAAATTCTATGATTTTGTCATTTTTTAATGCAGAGTAATACTCCATTGTGTATAAATGCCACATTTTTTTTTTATCCATTCGTCTATTGAAGGACATCTAGGTTGGTTTCACAGTCTTGCTATTGTGAATTGTACTGCTATGAACATCGCTGTAGCAGTGTCCCTATAGCATGCTCTTTTTACATCTTTAGGGAATAGACCAAGAAGGGGAATAGCTGGGTCAAATGGTGGCTCCATTCCCAGCTTTCCAAGAAATCTCCATACTGCTTTCCAAATTGGCTGTACCAATTTGCAGTCCCACCAGCAATGTACAAGTGTACCCTTTTCCCCACATCCTCGCCAGCACTTGTTGTTGTTTGACTTCATAATGGCTGCCAATCTAACTGGAGTGAGATGATATCTTAGGATGGTTTTGATTTGCATTTCTCTGACAGCTAGAGATAGTGAGCATTTTTTCATGTACTTGTTGATTGACTGTATGTCCTCCTCTGAGAAGTGTCTGTTCAGGTCCTTGGCCCATTTGTTGATTGGGTTGTTTGTTCTCTTATTGTCTAATTTTTTGAGTTCTTTGTATACTCTGGATATTAGGGCTCTATCTGAAGTGTGAGGAGTAAAGATTTGTTCCCAGGGGGTAGGCTCTCTATTTACCTCTCTTATTGTTTCTTTTGCTGAGAAAAAACTTTTTAGTTTGAGTAAGTCCCATTTGTTGATTCTAGTTATTAACTTTGTGCTATGGGTGTCCTATTGAGGAATTTGGAGCCCGACCCCACCGAATGTAGATCGTAGCCAACTTTTTCTTCTATCAGACGGCGTGTCTCTGATTTGATATCAAGCTCCTTGATCCATTTTGAATTCACTTTTGTGCATGGTGAGAGAAAGGGATTCAGTTTCATTTTGTTGCATATGGATTTCCAGTTTTCCCAGCACCATTTGTTGAAGATGCTATCCTTCCTCCATTGCATACTTTTAGCCCCTTTATCAAATATAAGATAGTTGTAGTTTTGTGGATTGCTTTCTGTGTCCTCTATTCTGTACCATTGGTCCAACCGCCTGTTTGGTACCAGTACCATGCTGTTTTTGTTACTATTGCTCTGTAGTATAGTTTGAAGTCTGGTATCGATATACCGCCTGATTCACACATCCTGCTTAGCGTTGTTTTTGCTACTCTGGGTCATTTATTTTTCCATATGAATTTCATGATTGCTTTCTCTATTTCTACAAGAAATGCCATTGGGATTTTGATTTGCATTGCATTAAACCTATAGAGAACTTTTGGTAATATTGCCATTTTGATGATGTTAGTTCTGCCTATCCATGAACAGGGTACATTTTTCCATCTTCTAAGATCTTCTTCTATTTCTCTCTTTAGGGTTCTGTAGATTTCATTGTATAAGTCTTTCACCTCTTTTGTTAGGTTAATTTCCAAGTATTTTAATTTTTTTGAAGATATTGTGAATGGAGTGGTTGTCCTCATTTCCATTTCAGAGGATTTGTCGCTGATATACAGGAATGCCTTTGATTTATGCGTGTTGATTTTATATCCTGCCACTTTGCTGAATTCATTTATTAGCTCTAATAGTTTCTTTGTAGAGCCTTTTGGGTCTGCTAGGTACAGAATCATATCCTCTGCAAATAGTGATAATTTAAGTTCTTCTTTTCCTATTTTGATGCCTTTAATTTCTTTCGTCTGTCTAATTGCTCTGGCCAGTGTTTCGAGAACTATGTTGAACAGAAGTGGAGAGAGAGGGCATCCCTGTCTTGTTCCAGATTTTAGAGGGAATGCCTTCAGTTTTTCTCCATTCAGAATGATGCTAGCCTGACTTAGCATAGATTGCTTTTACAATATTGAGATATGTTCCTGTTATCCCTAGTTTTTCCAGAGTTTTGAACATAAAGGGATGCTGTACTTTGTTGAATGCTTTTTCCGCATCTATCAAGATGATCATATGGTTCTTATTTTTAAGTCTATTGATGTGGTGAATAACATTTATTGATTTCCGTATATTGAACCAGCCTTGCATCCCAGGGATGAATCCTACTTGACCATGGTGCACAATTTTTTTTTTTTTTGTAATTACATTTATAATTTGTTTTTAAATATAATTTCTATAACTCTAAGTTTATTTTATTTTTTTTAACTTTTTTTAAATTTTTTAATGTTGGCTGTTCAAAATATTACATAGTTCTTGATATATCATATTTCACACTTTGATTCAAGTGGGTGATGAGCTCCCATTTTTACCCCATATACAGATTGCAGAATCACATCAGTTACACATCCATTGATTTACATATTGCCATACTAGTGTCTGTTGTGTTCTGCTGCCTTTCCTATCCTCTACTATCCCCCTCCCCTCCCCTCCCCTCCCCTCTTCTCTCTCTGCCCCCTCTACTGTCATTCATTTGTCCCCCTTGTATTATTTTTCCCTTTCCCCTCACTTCCTCTTGTATGTACTTTTGTATAACTCTGAGGGTCTCCTTCCATTTCCATGCAATTTCCCTTCTCTCTCCCTTTCCCTCCCACCTCTCATCCTTGTTTAATGTTAATCATCTTCTCTTGCACTTCGACCCTACTCTGTTCTTAGTTACTCTCCTTATATCAAACAAGACATTTGGCATTTGTTTTTTAGGGATTGGCTGGCTTCACTTAGCATAATCTGTTCTAATGCCATTTATTTCCCTGTAAATTCTATGATTTTGTCATTTTTTAATGCAGAGTAATACTCCATTGTGTATAAATGCCACATTTTTTTATCCATTCGTCTATTGAAGGGCATCTAGGTTGGTTCCACAGTCTTGCTATTGTGAATTGTGCTGCTATGAACATCGCTGTAGCAGTGTCGCTGTAGCATGCTCTTTTTAGGTCTTTAGGGAATAGACCGAGAAGGGGAATAGCTGGGTCAAATGGTGGCTCCATTCCCAGCTTTCCAAGAAATCTCCATACTGCTTTCCAAATTGGCTGCACCAATTTGCAGTCCCACCAGCAATGTACAAGTGTACCCTTTTCCCCACATCCTCGCCAGCACTTGTTGTTGTTTGACTTCATAATGGCTGCCAATCTAACTGGAGTGAGATGGTATCTTAGGGTGGTTTTGATTTGCATTTCTCTGACTGCTAGAGATGGTGAGCATTTTTTCATGTACTTGTTGATTGATTGTATGTCCTCCTCTGAGAAGTGTCTGTTCAGGTCCTTGGCCCATTTGTTGATTGGGTTGTTTGTTCTCTTATTGTCTAATTTTTTGAGTTCTTTGTATACTCTGGATATTAGGGCTCTATCTGAAGTGTGAGGAGTAAAGATTTGTTCCTAGGATGTAGGCTCTCTATTTACCTCTCTTATTGTTTCTTTTGCTGAGAAAAAAACTTTTTAGTTTGAGTAAGTCCCATTTGTGATGTTGGCCTCATCGAATGTATTTGGAATTCTCCCTCTTTTTCTATTTCCTGAAGTAGCTTGAGAAGTATTGGTATTAGTTCTTCTTTAAAAGTTTTGTAAAGATCTGCTGTATACCCATCCGGTCCTGTGCTTTTCTTAGTTGGTAGTCTTTTGATGGTTTCTTCTATTTCCTCAATTGATATTGGTCTGTTTAGGTTGTCTATATCCTCCTGACTCAATCTGGGCAGATCGTATGACTTAAGAAATTTATCTATGCCTTCACTCTCTTCTAATTTATTGGAGTATAAGGATTCAAAATAGTTTTTGATTATCTTCTGTATTTCTGAAGTGTCTGTTCTGATATTGCCTTTTTCATCTCGTATGCTAGTAATTTGAGTTCTCTCTCTTCTTTTCTTCACTAGCATGGCTAAGGGTCTGTCGATTTTGTTTATTTTTTCAAAGAACAAACTTTTAGTTTTGTCAATTTTTTCAATTGTTTCTTTTGTTTCGATTTCATTAATTTCAGCTCTGATTTTAATTATTTCTTGCCTTCTACTTCTTTTGCTGTTGTTCTGCTCTTCTTTTTCTAGGATTTTGAGATGAAGTATGAGATCATTTATTGGTTGTTTTTTTTTTTTTTTCTTTTTTTAAGGAATGAACTCCAAGCAATGAATTTTCCTCTTAGAACTGCTTTCATTGTGTCCCATAGATTCCTATATATTGTGTCTGTGTTTTCATTTATCTCTAAGAATTTTTTAATTTCCTCCTTGTTGTCTTCTGTAACCCATTGATCATTCAGTAACCTATTGTTCATTCTCCAAATGATGTATGCTTTTTCCTTCCTTCTTTTATCGTTGATTTTCAGTTTCATACCATTATGATCAGATAAGATGCATGGTATTATCTCTACTCCTTTATATTGTCTAAGAGTTGCCCTGTGACATAATATATGATCTATTTTTGTAAAGGATCCATGTGCTGCTGAGAAAAAAGTGTAACTGCTTGATGTTGGGTGGTATATTCTATATATGTCAATTAAGTCTAGGTTATTAATTGTGTTATTGAGTTCTATAGTTTCCTTATTCAACTTTTGTTTGGAAGATCTGTCCAGTGGCGAGAGAGGTGTGTTGAAGTCTCCCATGATTATTGTATGGTGGTCTATTAGACTCTTGAACTTGAGAAGAGTTTGTTTGACGAACATAGCTGCACCATTGTTTGGGGCATAAATATTTATGATTGTTATGTCTTGTTGGTGTATGGTTCCCTTAAGCAGTATGTAGTGTCCCTCTTTATCCCTTTTGATTAACTTTGGCTTGAAATCTATTTTATTTGATATGAGTATGGACACTCCTGCTTGTTTCCGAAGTCCATTTGAGTGATATGATTTTTCCCAACCTTTCACCTTCAGCCTATGTATGTCTTTTTCTATCAAATGCGTCTCCTGTAGGCAGCATATTGTTGGTTCTTGTTTTGTGATCCATTCTACTAGCCTGTGTCTCTTAATTGGTGAGGTTAAGCCATTAACATTTAGGGTTATTATTGAGATATGGGTTGTTCTTCCAGCCATATTTGTTTATTTCTGTTACTAAACATGGTTTGTTTTCCTCTTTGATTATCCCCCCCCCCTTTACTGTCCTACCTCCCACTGTTGGTTTACATTGTTATTTTCCATTTCCTCTTCCTGTAATGTTTTGGCGAGGATGTTTTGAAGAGATGGTTTTCTAGCTGCGAATTCTTTAAACTTTTGTTTATCGTGGAAGGTTTTAATTTCATCTTCCATCCTGAAGCTTAATTTTGCTGGATACACAATTCTTGGTTGGAACCCATTTTCTTTCAGTGTTTGAAATATGTTATTCCAGGATCTTCTAGCTTTCAGAGTCTGTGTTGAAAGATCAGCTGTTATCCTGATTGGCTTACCCCCAAATATAATCTGCTTCATTTCTCTTGTTGCTTTTAAAATTCTCTCCTTATTCTGTATGTTGGGCATCTTCATTATAATGTGTCTAGGTGTGGATCTCTTATGATTTTGCACATTGGGCGTCCTGTAGGCTTCTAGGATTTGGGATTCTGTCTCATTCTTCAAGTCTGGGAAGTTTTCTCGTATTATTTCATTGAATAGACTGCTCATTCCTTTGGTTTGGAGCTCTGTACCTTCCTGTATCCCAATGACTCTTAAATTTGGTCTCTTAATGTTATCCCATATTTCTTGGATGTTCTGCTCATGGTTTCTTAACAGTCTTGCTGAACTGTCTATGTTCTTTTCCAGTTGAAATACTTTGTCTTCATTGTCTGAGGTTCTATCTTCTAAGTGTTCTACACTGCTGGTAGTATTCTCCATTGAGTTTTTAAGTTGGTTTATTGCTTCCTGCATTTCTAGGATTTCTGTTTGTTTGTTTTTTATAACCTCTATCTCCCTGTATAGTTGATCCTTTGCTTCCTGGATTTGTTTGTGTAATTCATTGTCGAAGTGATCTTTCATTGTCTGATTTTGCTGTCTAATGTCTTCCTTGATACTCCAGATCATCTGAAGCATGTATAACCTGAATTCTTTATCTGACATTCCATCTGCTGCAACTGTTAACTCTTCTAAAGTTGCGTTGACCTGCATTGCTTATGGTCCTTTCTTTCCTTGTCTTTTCATACTGCTTGCGTTTCTTTCCTGCAGGCGTGGGCAGCGGCTCTGCTCTCTCCTTATTCCAATTGGGGTGGCATGACTACCACGCCGGCAGGTCACTGGGCTTGTTCTGGGCCCTGGCGGCGGCTCTGTTCTGCCCCTACTCCAATTGGGGTGACGAGTGTACCACGCCGGCAGGCCACCGGGCCTGATCTGCCGGTCAGTTGCAGGTTTTCCTACCCTGCAGCTGCGGGCGGCGGATCTACTCTGCCCCTACTCCAAATGGGGTGATGTATCTGTCGTACCGGCAGGCCACTGGGTCTGTCCCGCTGGTTGGTCGCAGATCTGCCCACCTTTCGGGCACGGGTGGTGGCTCTGCTCTGCCCCTACTCCAATTGGGGTGTCATGACTACCCCGCCTGCAGGTCACTGGGCCTGTTCCTGGCACGGGTGGCGACTCTGCTCAGCCCCTACTCCAATTAGGGTGATGTGTGTACCACGCCGGCAGGCTCCTGGGCCTGATCTGCAGGTTGGTCACAGGTTTGCTCACCCTGCGGGCACGGGTGGCGGTTCCGCTCCGCCCCCACTCCAATTGGGGTCACGTGACCACCACACCGGCAGGGCCTGATCCGGGCGTGGGTGAAGGATCTGCTCTGCCCCTACTCCAGTTTGGGTGACGTGTGTACCACGCTGGCAGGCCGCTGGGCCTGACCCGCCAGTCTGTCACAGGTCTGCTTACCTTGCAAGCGCCGGCGGCTGCTCTGCCCTGCCCCACCTACAACGCCCATGTACCACTGGGTCTAGGGTCTGCCCACCTTGCGGGTGCAGGTGGCAGCTCCGCTCCACCCCCTCTCCAATTGGGGTCACGCGGTCACAACGCCGGCGAGCCTCTGGGCCTGCTCCGGATGCAGGCAGCGGCCCGGCTCCTCCCCTCTGGCTCGACGACAAATCGAGAGAGACTCTGGTGTCTGTGCCTCACCCACCCTACCAGGAGACCAACTGTTTCTGTCGCCGCTGGTATTGATGAAGTTCTCTCCTCCGCCGCTTTCTGATGACATCAGATCTCTGCCATGTTGGTGTCCTATGTGAATGGCAGCATTTCGTTCCCCTGTTCTATGGCTGAATGAGCTGCGGTCAGTCGAAAACAGGGATGGTAACGTCAGCTTTCCAACATGGTGGCCGCTGGCCTCCTCTGTGGTCTGACAGGTGTGGAGAACCGAGGTGGACCACTTCCTTCCCCGTCTCGAACCCAGAATTCAACCCTGAGTACGGTGCTTGCACGGCTGGCAGAAACTGCAGTGCTGTATCCCTTCATAATGCTAAACTTAACACTAGAATTATCATAATCCTAGTTCTAACAATAGACTTAGTCCTAAATAGCCCAAACTTAACACAAAACCTAGACCTAATCAGAGCACTAACCCTAGCTTTAAGCCTAGCCCTAACATTTAACCTAAACCTAACTAACCTGAACCTAAATAAAACCGAAACCGAACTAAACCTAAACCTTCTCCTAACCTGAAATCTAACCCAAACCATAGCCCTAATCCTAACCATGATCCTATCCATATCCCTAGTTCTAATCTTATCCATTAACCTAACCATAAAACTAACCAAATTCTAACCCTAGGAATAACCCTAACCAAAGCTCTATCCTAACCATAATCTTAGTCCTAGCTGTAGCTCTAATCCAAACTTTTACCCTAACCATAATCCTAACCAAATTATATCCCTAGGCCTAAATCTAACCCTATCCCTAACCCTAAACCTGTCCATAACTCTAATTCTAACCTTAACTCTAAAACTATCCCTAATGCTAATTAGAGCCCTAATTATAATCCTTAATCTAACACATATCCTACCCCTGACTCTGACCCTATTAATACCCCTTGCTGTAAACCAGACCCTAAACTTCAACCTAACAATTACAATAGACTTGGCCATAATCTTTAGCCTAAACCTGTCCCTAACCATAACCCTAGACCTGACATTAGCCATATCCCTAATCCTAGCCCTACCCCTAATACAAATCCTAGCCCTAATCCTATCACTAAGCCTAGCCTTAATCTTAACCCTAACATTAACCCTAGCCCTAACCATAATTTTATGCTTTGCCCTAGCCCTAAATGTAGATGTAACATCATACCTTACCCTAACCCTGATGCTAACCCTAAGCCTACCCCTAAACCTAGGCCTAAACTACCACTAACCATAGCTCTAATCTAGCCCTAATTTAGCCCTAACCCTAAACCTAACACTACACCTATCCCTAAGACTAACTCTAACTCTTGCCCTATCCCTATCCCCAGTTCTAAATATATTCGTTACCATGACCCAAACCCTATCAATATCCCTAGCCCGAAGCCTAGCCCTAACCTTCACCCTAGCCCTAAACCTGGATCTAACCCTAACCTTTAGCCTAAAGCTCACTCGAAAACTAGCCCTACCACAAATGATGATTGGAAAACTAGCCCTAACACTACCCAAGCCCTAAAACAAAATTGAGCCATAACTCTAACCCAACCCTTAACCTAAACCAAACACTAACCCTACACCTAGCCCAAAACGTAGTCCTAATTTGAACCCCAATTCTAACCCTAGAAGTAACCCTGACCCTCACTCAGACCCAAAAGTAACACTAGCTGTATACATTGACCTAACGCTAACCCTAGAACTAGCCCTAATCAGAACCTAGTTCTTTCATTAGCTGTAATCCTATGGCTAACACAAATCCTAGCCCTATTCTGAGCCATAAACCTGGGTTTAACCCTAAACCTAACCCTAATGCTAACCCTAACTCTACTTCTAACCCTATCCCTTACCCTAAGCCAAATCCTCACCCTAATTCTACCCTAGTCCTAAACATAATCCTTAGCCTACCTCAAACCCTATCTGTTTTACTAGTCTTAACCTAGCCCTCATTCTAGATCTAACCTTAACTCTAACCCTGACCCTTATTCTGACACTAACACTAACCCTAGGTCTAAACACGACACCCTGAAGTGAACCCTAATCCTACCCCTACTGGTAAACCATAGCTTAATCCCTAACCTTTACCCCAACCCTAACACTAACCCTAGCCCTTTCAATAACACTAACTCTAGCCCTAAACCTAACACTAAACCTAGCCCTTTTCCTAGCCCTAATTTAGCCCTATTCCTAACCCTAACCCTAACACTAGAATTAAGACTAACTATATTTAACACAAGAGCTATCCCTACTTCTAACCCTAAACCTAACCCAAGCTCTAAATCTAATCATAACCCTTGCACTATCTTTAGCCCTAGTTCTAACTATAGATTGAATCCTATCTCTAAAACTAAACCTAACCTGATGTCTCAGCCTAACCCTGAAAATAACTCTAACCCTAATGTTAATGCTAAAATTAGCTGTAACCCTATCCCTAGCCCTAAAACAATACTGAGCCATACCCCTAACACTAACCCTTACCCTAGATCAAATCCTAACCCTACACCAGCCCTAACCCTATTCCTAATTTGAAACGTAACCCTAACCCTAAACATAACCATCCAAACACTAAACCTAGCTCTAAATATCACCCTAACTTTAAACCTGACCCTAACACTAGACCTAGCCCTAATCGTAACTCTAGTTCTTACAATAGCCAAAACCATAACACTAGCCCTAACCCTAATACAAAACTAGCCCTAATCAAAGCCCTAACACGAGTTTTAACCCTAAACCTAACCATAACACTGGTCCTAACACTAGCTCTAAACTTATCCTTACCCTAAACCAAACCCTCACGCTAATGCTAACCATATTCTTACCACTAATCCTAAGCCTAACCAAAACTGTAACTCTATAACTAGTCCTAACTCTAGTCTTCATTCTAGAATTAACCATAACCCAACCCAACCCTATCCCTGACCAGTATTCTGACCCTAACACTAATCTTAGGTCTAAATCTAAACCTAACCCTAAACCGAAACCTAACACTAGCCCTACTGGTAAACTTATACCTAAACCTAACCCTAATACTAGACCTAGACCTAAACCTAATCCTAATTCTAGTTTTAACTATAGCTCTAGACCTAAAGACAAACTAGACCTAGCCTTAGCAATAACACTTAACCTAACCCAAACTTTAACCCTACCTCTAAACCTAACCCTAGTTCTAATTCTGGCTTTAACCCTAATCATTACCCCACGTGAACACTGTCCCTGACACTAACACTAAATCTAGCTCTAAACTTCACCCTAACACTAACTAACCCTAAAACTACACCTAGCCCTGGCATTAACCATTAAACTAGTACTAATTCATTACATTAGTTCTTATATTAGCCAAAGCTCTAACCTATTACAAAAGCTAGCCCTAATCTAAGCCCTACCTAAGCTTTAACCCTAAACATAACTCTAACAATAACCCTAGCCCTAACCATAACCCTAAGCCTAATCCTAGACCTAATTCTAACCTTAACCCTAGCCCTAACCCTAGCTCTGACCCTATTCATTACCCTAAGATTACTATAATTCTTATGCTAACCCTAGGCAGAACCCTAATCCTAGCACTAACCTTAACCGTGTCCATTAACCTACACCTAACCTTAATCCTAAACCTAACTGTGTCATTACCCGATCCCTAAACATGAGACTAATTTGAACCCTAAACCTAAACCTTAACTTAACACAAACCCTAACCTTGACACTGACTCTAGTAATATCCATAGCTTCAAAACTGACCCTAACAAGAAACTTAAACTTTACAACAGAGCTAGCCATAATCCTAACCCTAAAACTATCCCTAACTGTAACCTACACCTGACATTAGCCCTAGCTCTAATCCTAGCCCTAACCCTAAAACAAAATTTAATCCACATCCTAGCCATGAACCTCACCTTAATCATATCCCTAACCCTAACTTTAGCCGTAACCTTAACTCTAAATCTCATCCTAGTCCTAAAATAAGCTATATTCCCATCTCTTCCCCTAAACCTAACCCTAAACCTAAAGCTCTCATTAACCCTAGACTTAAACCTAGGCCTAACCCTAACACTAATCCTAGTCCTAATTTAGCCCTATCCCTAACACTAACTCTAGCCTTAAGACTAACTCTAACTCTCACACTAGCCCTATACCTAGTTCTAACCATATCCCATAACATCACTATACACCTAGCCCTAAACGTAGCCCTACCCAAGCCCTATACTTAGCCCTATCTCAAAACCTAGAACTCAACCAAACTCTAAATTTAACCCTAACCCTAAGACTAAATCTATCCATAACTCTATTCTTATCACTAATCCCTAACCTAAGCCTAAATCTCACACTTACACCAGCCCTAAACCTAAGACTAATCTTAAAACTAACCCTAACTCTACTCCTAGCCCTAAAACAAAACCGAGGCATAGCCCTAACCTTAATCCTTATCCTAACCAAACCCTAACCCTACACCTAGCCCTAACCCTATCACTAATTATAGTCTAACACTAACCCAAACACTAACCCTGACCCTGACTCTGACCTTAACTCTAACCCTGGCTCTAAACATCATTATCACCATATACCTAACATTAACACTAGACCTAGACTAGACCTAAATCTAACTCTATAACTAGCTGTAATCATAAATCTACTTCATACATTAGCTGTAGCCTTAACCCTAGCCTTAACCTAACCCCAAAACCTAGCAGTAATCCGAGTCCTAAACTTAGCTTTAACCCTAAACTTAAACCTAACGCAAACCCAAACACTAGCTTTAATCCTATACATAACCCTAGCCCTAACCTTAGGGCTAACCCTATCCACAACCCTAATGATAACCCTAACCCTTCAGATAACCCTAGGCCTAACCCTAACCCTATAAATTACACTAAACCAAACCTAAACCCTAAACATAACCCTGTCGTTGCCCTAATCCTAAATCTAACACTAATTTGAGCCCTGCACCTACACACTAACTTAACCCAAACCCCAGGCCTGACCCTGATTCTAAAAATAACCCTAGATCTAAACCCAACCCTTACCAAAAACCTAACCTTTACACTGGACCAAACCATAAACGTAACACTAAATCTATCCCTAACTGTAACCCTAGACCTGACATTAGCCATAGCCCTAATACTATTCCTAAACCTAAAACTAATCCTAGTCCTCATCGTAACCCTAAACATAGCCTTAATTATAACCCTAACCCTAACCCTAGCTCTAACCCTAATACTAACATTTGCATTGCCCTAAACCTAGCTATAACCACATCCTTAGCCTAAACTAAACACTAACTTTAACCCTAACCCTGAATAACCTTGCCTTATTCTTAGCCTTAGCACTAACCCTAGATTGAAACTTAACTCTAAATATAACCCTGAATTGATGCCTAAGCGTAATCCTAAAACTAGCCATAACTATAGCCCTAACATAACCCTAGCCGTAATTTAGGCCTATCCCTAAACCTAACTGTAACCCTAGCCCTAAGACTAATTCTAACTGTCACACTAGCTGTATCACTCGTTCTAACCTTGTCCCTTACCAAAACACTAACCATAGCCCTAACTCTAGTACTAACCGTTTCCCTATCCTTATCTCTAGAATTATCCTTAGGCAAAACGTAACTCTAAATCTAGCACTAATCCAAAGCCTAAGCCTACCCCTAACACTAGCCCAAACCATAATACTAATCCTAAAATGAGTCCTAACAATATCCCTATCCCTAAAACAAAACCGAGCCATAGCTCTAACCCTAACCATTAACCTAAACCAAACCCTAACCTTAAACCTAGACCTAACCCTGGCCCTAATTTGAGTTGGAAGCCAAACCCTAAAACTAACCCTGAACCTGACACTGACCTTAACACTTCTAGCTCTAAAACATCACCCTAACCCTAAAACTAACCCTAACACTAAACCTAGCACTAAACCCCTTAAACTAGCCCTAATTGTAAACCTGGTACTTACATTAGCAGGAATTCTAATCCTTGCCCTAACATAACCCAAAACATAGCCTTAATCTGATCCCTAACCCTAGCTTTGGACCTAACCTAACCCTAACACTAGCCCTAATTGTGATCATAACTCTTAACTTTAAACTGATCTCTAACTCTATCCATTACCATAACCATAACCATAACCATAGTGATAACACTAGGAATAAACCTAACCCTATCCCGAATCCTAACACTTCCATTACACTAAACCTAACCTGAATCCTAAACCTAACCCTATCATTACACTAACCCTAATCCTAAAACTAATTTAAGCCCAAACTTGAAAACTTAACCTATCCCAAACCCTAACCCAGACCTTGACTCTTATAATACCCCATCTCTAAACTTGAACATAACCCAACACCTATCCATTAGCCTAGATGTAGCCATAATCCTAATCCTAAAACTATCTTTAACCATAATTCTGGCCCTAAAATTATCCCTAGCCCTAATCTTAGCCCTAACCCTAAAAACACACCTAGCCCTCATCCTAGCCCTAAACCTAGCCTTAATCATAATCTTAAATCTAGCCCTACACTTAACCCTAATTCTAACCCTCACCCTATTTCTAAACCTAGCTATAATTGCCGTAGTCCGGCTGCAGCAAAATAACTGGGGGGTGACGAAGAACTTGTGTAGATTGATACAGCAGGAGTAGGAGCCGTTTATTGTAGGACAGGAGTGGTATTTATACATTCCACACAGCTTATCTAATTAACATAAACTAGATACAGCAGTCAACCAATCAGGAATCTCCACACTTAATGGCTTGCTTTTGTTACTTCTCAAACCACTCCCTCTGGCATTTTGCCAGGCACCATCCAGACTTGTTTACGAACTCTAACATTCCCCTGGCAAAATGCCAGGTGTTATTTTGACTTGTTTACAGACTCTAAAAATAATGATATCCCTTAACCTAAATTTAAACATAACCCTAACCCTAACACTAGGCTTAAGCTAAACACAAAACCTAGCCCTAATCCTAGCCCTAATATAGCTCTATCTCTAACCCTATCCTAACTCTAGCCCTAACTAACTCTAAATCTTGCCCTAGCACTTTCCCTAGTTCTATCTGTTTATGCTACCGTAAACCTAACACTAGCCCTAACAATTGCCCTAAAGTTGGTCCCAGCCCTAACCCTAACTCTAAATCTAACCTTAAACCTAAACTTAAGCCTAACACTAACACTAGCCCTAACCCTAATGCTAATCGTAAGACTAGCCCTAACCCTAATCCTAGCAGTGAACCAAAACTGAACAAGAGCCCTAACCCTAAACCTTAACTTAAACCAAACACTAAAACTACCCCTAGACATAAACCTATCCCTAATTCGAGTCCTAAGCCTCACCTTAAAACTAATCCTGACCCTGACTCATATTCTAACACTCACCCTAGATCTAAGCACTGCCCTGAACTCAAACTGAACACTAATATTAACAATGGCCCTAATTCGAATCTCAATGCTAACAATAAAACTAACCCTGACTTTCACTCCTATCCTAAGAAGAACCATAGCTATAAATATTACCGTAACCTTAAACCTAACCCTAACCCTAACCCTAAAACTAACCCTAATGGTAACTCTAGTTCTTACATTAGCTGTTGCCCTATACTAGTGCTAACCCTAACACAAAAACTAGTCCTAAACTGAGCCCTCAACCTCGCTTTAACTCTAACTCTAACCCTAACATAGCCCTAATCCTAGATCTAAATCAATCCCTTACCCTAAGCGAAACCCTAAACCTAAGAGTAACCCTAGACTTATCCCTAGTACTTAGACTAAACAAAACCCTAACCCTATTATTAGTCCTAACTCTAGCCTTCATTTTAGCTCTAACACTATCCCCAAACCTAACCCTAACCCTGACTCTTATTCTGATCCTAACACTGAACCTAGATCTAACCCTAACCCCATCCTAACCCAAAATTCACCATAATCCTATCCCTAGACCTAACTCTGAACCTAACTCTCAGCCTAGCCCTAATCATACCTCAGAACCTAACACTTATGCTAAACATAACCATAAACCTAATCCTAGTTGTAACCCTCACCTTAACCCTAACACAAGACCTAATCCTAACTATAACCCTAGCCCTAAACTTAACTCTAACTATATCCATTACCCTAAAAATAACCCTTACAATAATGCTAACCCTATGCTTAACCCTAACCCTGTCGCTTTCCCCAAACCTATCAATTACCCTAAACTTACCCTGAACCGTAAACCTAACCCAATGATTACGCTAACCCTAACACTAAAGCTAATTCAAGCCTTAACCTAACCTCAAATCTAAACCCTATCACTGACCATGACCCTAATAATTCACCTAGCTATAAACCTGACTCTTACCCTACCTAATTCTTACACTAGACCTAGCCATAAATCTAACCCTAAAACTATTCCTAAACTTAACCCTAGATCTGATATTAACACTAGCCTTAATCCTAGTCCTAACCCTAACACAAACCCTACCTCTTATCCTAGCCCTAAACATAGCCTTAATTTTATCCCTAACCCAAACCCTAGGCCTAACCCTAACACTAAACCTAGCCCAAATCTTAGCCCTAATTTA
This sequence comes from Marmota flaviventris, assembly GCF_047511675.1. Lineage (NCBI taxonomy): Eukaryota > Metazoa > Chordata > Mammalia > Rodentia > Sciuridae > Marmota > Marmota flaviventris. Next base: position 131,813,594 of record NC_092503.1, on the reverse strand, counting down.
GCCTTATCCCTAACCTTATCCCAAAACCTAACTCTACTTCAAAGTCTACCTCTAACTCTCAGTCTAACCCTAACCCTAGTTCTAACTCTATCGTTTACTAGAACCCTAATCCTAGTCCTAACCCTTGGTGTAACACTAGACCTATTCATAGCCCTGGCCATAGCCCTAGATCTAACCCTAACTATAAATCTAACCCTAAACATAAGCCTAAACCTAAACCTAACACTAGTCCTAACGCTAATACTAATCCTAAAACTAGATCTAACTCAAGCTCTAGCCCTAAAACAAAACCGAGTCATAGACATAACCCTAACCCTTAACCTAAACCAAACCCTAACTCTACACCTAGCTCTAACATATCCCTAATTCTAGTCCGAATTCTAACCCAAATACTAACCCTGACCCTGACTCTGACCCTAACATTAACCCTGGCTCTAAACATCATCATCACCGTAAACCTCAACCTAACACTATTCCTAGCCCTATCTCTAACCCTATATCTAGCACTAATCATAACCCTACTTCATACATTAGCCATAGCCTTAACCCTAGCCCTAACCTAACCCAAAATCTACCCTTAATCCAAGTCCTAAATCTAGCTTTAACCCTAAAATTAAACCTAACCCTAATCCCAAACTAGCGCAAATCCTATACATAACCCTAGCCCTCACCTTAGGTCTAAACGTACCCATTACCCTAACAATAACCGTAACCCTTAAGGTAACCCTAGGCCTAACCCTAACCCTATCTATTACACTAAACCAAACCCAAACCCTAAAACTAACCCTGTCATTACACTAAACCTAAACCCTACCTAACCCAAACCCTAAACCTGATACTGACCCTAAGAATAACCCTAGATATAAACCTGAATCTTACCCTAAACCTTATACTTACACTGGACCAAGCCGTAAATCTAACACTAAATCTAGCCCTAACTGGAACCCTTGACCTCACATTAGCCCTAGCTCTAATACTATCCCTAAACCTAACACAAAACCTAAACCTCATCCTAGCCATATACCTAGTTTTAATCATAACCCTAAACCTAATTCTAGCCCAAACCCTAATAATAACACTTTCCATTGCCATAAACCTAGATAAATCCACATCCCTTACCGTAAACTTAACCCTAACCCTTGTCATCACCATTGCCCTATCCTTAGCCCTAGCTTATACACTGGATCCAAACCTAACTTTAAATCAAACCCTAACTCAATGTCTAAGCCTAAAACTGGCCCTATCCCTGATGCTAATTCTAAAACCAGCCCTAACGCTAGACCTAACACTAACCCTAGCCATAATTTAGCCCTATCCCTAACCCTAACCCTAACCCTAGCCCTAAGAATAACTCTAACTCTCACACTGGCCCTATCATTCCTTCGAATTCTATCACTTCCCATAAACCTGACCTTATCACAAATCCTAGTCCTAACCTTTGCCTTATGCTTAGCCCTAGCACTAACCTAAGATAAAAACCTAACTCGAAATTTAACCCTAAATTGAAGCCTAAGCCTAAATCTAAGACTAGCCCTAACCTTAACAGTAATCCTAAAAATTTCCCTAACCTTAACCCTAGCCCTAAAAGCAAACCAAGACAAAGCTCTAACCCTAACCCTTAACCTAAACCAATCCCTAACCCTATACCTAGCCCTAACCCCAGCTCTAATTCAAATTTTAAGCCAAATCCTAAAACTAACACTGACCCTTACTCTGACCAAACACTAACCCGAGGTCTAAACATCACCCTAACCCTAAACCTAAATCTAACAGTAAACCTAGCCCTAAAACACTAAAATTAGCCATAATCATAACTCTAGTACTTACATTAGCCATAAACCTAACCCTAGCACTAACTTAACCCAAAACCTAGCCCTAATCATAATCATAACCCTAAACCTAAACTGAATTCTAACTTTATCCATTACCATAACCCTAACCCTAACCCTAATGCTAATTTGAGCCCTAACTTTAAAACTTAACCTATCCCAAACCCTACCCCAAAACTTGACCCTAATAATACCCCTAGCTCTAAACCTGATGTTAACCCTAACCTAACCCTTACACTAGACGTACCCATAATCCTAACCCTAAAACTATCTTTAACCATAATTCTGGACCTGAAATTAGCACTAGCACTAATCCTGCCTGAACCCCCCGCCCCCCCCCCCCAAAAAAAAAAACCTAGCCCTCATCCTAGGCCTAAACCTAGCCTTAATCATAACCCTAATTCTAACCATAGTCCTAACCGTAATTCTAACACTTACCCTACCTCTAAACCTAGCTATAAAGCCATCCCTTACCCCAGAATTTGCCCTAACTCTAAACTTAAACTCTAAACTCTAACTCTAATCATAAACTTAAACCTAATGCTAAACCTAGGCTTAAACTAAACACTAACCCTAGCGCCAATCCTAGCCATAATTTAGCTCTGTCTCTAACCCTAACCCTAACCCTAGCCTTAAGACAACTCTCACCCTAGCCCTAGCAGTAGTTCATACCCTATCCCTTACCCTAACCCTAAACCTAGCCATAACCCTTGCAGTATCCTTACTTCTAGCCCTAACCCTAGATCTAACCCTAATTCCAAATTTAACCCTAACCCTAACACTAAGCCTAAGAATAACACTAATACTAGCCCTAATCCTAGGACTAAAACAAAACCGAGTATGAGACCTAACCCTAAAACTTAACTTAAACCAATAGTAAAACTACAAATACCTAAACCTAGCCCTAATTTGAGTCCTAAACCTAACCTTAAAACCAACGATGACCCTCACTCATATATTAACACTCACTCTAGCTCTAAATACAGCCCTCACCTTAAACTGAGCCCTAACAATAACCCTAGCCCTAATTCGGGTCCTAACTCTAACCCTAAACTAAGCCTGACCTTTACTTTTATCCTAACATGAACCCTAGCTATAACTACCACCCTAACCTTAAACCTAACCCTAACACTAAAACTAACCCATACCCTAATCCTAGCCCAAACTATAGGTCTAACAATAGACCTATCCATAGCCCCAGCAGCAACCCTAGATCTAACCCTAAGTCTAAATCTATACTTAAACCTTAGCCTAAACCTAAACCTAAAACAAACCCTAACCCTAAGGCTAATCCTAAAACTAGCACTATCCCTAGCCCTAAAACAAAACCAAGCCATAGACCTAACCCTAACCCTTAATATAAACTAAGCCCTAACCCTTCACTTAGCTATAACTCTAGCCCTAATTCGAGTTTAAAGCCAAACCCTAAAACAAAACAAACCCTAATTCTAGCCCTAGCTTTAATTCTTTCCCTAGTTCTTAGACTAACCACAACCCTAACCCTCTTACGCTATAAACCCTAACCCTGACTCTGAACTTAACACTGACCCTAGCTCTAAACATCATCCTAAACCTATACCTAAACCTAACAATAGACCTAGCCCTAACCATAACCCTAAATTTAGCCCTAATCACAACCCTGGTAATTACATTAGCTGTAACCCTGAACCTAGCCTTAACTTAAATCAAAACCTAGCCTTATTCTGAGCACTATCACTAGATTTACCCCTAACCCTAACTTTATCACTAATCATAACTATAACCTTAGCTGTAACCCTAGATTTAACCCTAATACTAACCCTAACCCTATGCATAATCCTATCAATAATCATAACATTAACCATAGCTGTACACCTATTTCTAACCCTATCCATTACCCTAACCTTAACCTTAACCCAAATTCTAAACCTGGACATAAACCTAACTGTATCCCTAATCCTAACCCTATCCATGACAATAAACCTAACCTGATACCTAAACCTAACACTATCTTTACCCTAATCCTAACTCTAATGCTAATTCAAGACCTAACATTAAGCATTAACCTATCCAAAACATTAATCACAACCCTGACCCTAATAGTACCCTTAGGTCTAAACCTGAACCTAAGCCTCAACCTAACACTTACACTAGTCGTAACCATAAACCTAACCCTAAAACTATTTTTAACCATAACACAAGACTTGAAATTAGCCCTAGCCGTAATCCTAGCCCTAAACCTAGGCTTAATCCTAACCCAAAACAAACCCAAGCACTAACCCTTATTCTACTTTTTCTCCCTTGCCCCAAATCTACCTATAAGCTTATCCTGTATCTAAAAATTAACCATAAACCTAAACCTAACCCTAAACCTCGCCCTAAACCTAGGCCTAACATAAAACCTTGTGCTAATCCTAGCCTTTATTTAATCCTATCCTAACCCTAAACTTAGCCATAAGGCTAACTCTAACTCTTGCCCTAGCCCCAGCCCTAGTTCTATCCTTAGCCTTAATCCTAACCATAGATCTAAGCCCTTATCTAAATCTAAACCTAACTCTTAATATAACTGTAACATAAGACTAAATCAAACACTAACACTACCCCTAACCATAACACTAATCCTAAAACTTGTCCTCTCCCTATCCCTAACCATAAACCAAAACCAAGCCATAGCCTTAATCCTAACCCTTAACCTAAATCAAACCTTAACCCTACACACCTATCCCTAAAACTACCTCTAAAACTAACCCTGACTCTGACACTGACCCTAACACTAACCCTAGCTCTAAAAATCACCCTAACCATAAATTAACCCTAACATTATTTTTACCCCTAACCTAACCTAAAACTGGCCTTAATCATAACCCTAGTTCATACATTAGTCATTGTCCTAACCTTAGCCCAAACCCTAACACAAATTCTAACCCTAATTCTAGCCCTAACCTTAGCTTTAACCCTAATGTTAGTCTTAACCCTAACCCATACACTAGCCCTAAGCCTAACACTAACCCTATTTCTTACATTAAGCCAAACCCTAACCCAAATACTAACCATAGTTCTAATCCTTAGTGTAACTTAAAATATAACCATAACCTAGTTATAGTCTTAACCCTAGCCCTCTTTATACCTCTAAACATAACACTGACCCTCAGCTGACCCTAACCATAACCCTAGTTCTAAACCTGAACCTAACCCTAAACCAAATACCAATACTAGCCCTACTGGTAACACTAAACCTATAACTAAGCCTAACACTAGAACTAGACCCAAAGCTAATCCTAAATATAGCTATAACTCTAGCCCTAGACCTAAACAAAAACCTAGCACTAGCCCTAACAATAACCCTTAACATAAACTGAACACTTAACCTACCCCAAGAACTAAACATATTGCTAATTTTGGCTCTAATCCTAACCCTAAACCTATCCCTAAAACTGACCATGATTCTAACACTGAACCAAACTTTAAACCTGACACTAACCAAAAACCTTGACCTAACACTAGACCTTGCCATAACCCTAACCCTAAAACTAGCCATAAGCATAAACCTAGTTCATATATTACACATTTTCCTAAACCTAACACAAAATCTAGCCCTAATCCTAGGCCTAAACTTAGCTGTAAGCATGACCCTTAGCCTAACCCTAGCCCTAAACCTAGCCATAACATATGCCTTGCCTTAGATTTAACCCTAGCTCTATCCTAAACCCTAACACTAACCCTATCCCTAACCCTAATCCTAACGTTAAACCTAGCCTGAACTTTATCTCTAACTATATCCATTACCCTAACCCTTACCCTACCCCTAATTAAAACTCTATCCCTAACACTAAACCTAACTCTAACCATAAATGTAAACCTAGACCTAAACCTAAACCTAACCCTCACCCTAGCCCTAACCCTAGCTCAAACACTAACCCATACCCTAACCTAATAATAACCCTAGCCCTAAACCTAACATTTACCCTAACTCTAAAACTTACCCTAAATCACACCCTATCTGTATCCCTAAACCTAGCCCTAATCCTAGACTTAATCCAAGCCATAACCTAGCCCTTACCCTACCTATAAACCTGTCCATTACACTAAACATAACTCTAACCCTAATGCTAACCCTAACCCGATTGCAAAACCTAACCCATCCATTACTCTAAACCTTAACTGAAATCTAAACTAAACCTTTCCATTATGCTAACCCCAAACATAACCCTAATTCTAATTCGAGCCCTACACCGTAAACCTTTAGCTAAACTAAATGTTAATCCTGACCCTGACCTTGTCCCTGACCCTAATAATAAGCTTAGCCCTAAAGCTGACCTTTAACCTAAACCTTTAATCAAAACCTAACTCTTACACTGGACCTAGCTATAACCTAACTCTAAAAAATATCCTTAACATTAACCCTAGATCTGATATTAGCCCTAAATCTGGTCCTACCGTAATCCTGACAGAAACCCTAGCCCTTAACCTACCTTAATCCTAAACTGAACCATAACCCTATGCCTAATCCTAATTATAACCCTCACCCTAGCCCTAAAGATAGCTATAACCACACCCATTTCCCTAAAATTAACCTTAATAACAATGCTATCTCTAATGCTAGCCCAAACCCTTGGTATAAACCCAAAACTCACCCTAGCCTTAATACTAGCCATAATTTATCCCTAACCTTAACACTAAACCTAGAACTAATCCTAGCCCTAATTTAGCCCTAAACCTAACCCTAACTCTAGCCCTAATCCTAGCCCTAATTAAGCCCTAATCCTATCACTAAACCTAGCCCTAATCCTAGCCCTAATTTAGTCCTAACCCTAACCCAAACCCTAACCATAAGACTACTACTAAGACAAACTCTAATTCTCCCCCGAGCCGTATCCCTATTTCTAATCCTATTCGTTACCATAACCTAACCCTAGTCCTAAACCTAGCCCTAGCCCTAATCCTAGATCTAACCCTAACTCTAAATCTAACCCTAATTCTAAACCTAAACCTCAAACTAACACTAGCCCTAACCCTGATGCTAATCCATAATCTAGCCATAACCGTAGCCCTAGCCCTAAAACAAAGCCAACCTATATTCCAAACCCTTAACATAAAGGGATAGAGTAAGGTTTAGGGTTAGGGTTAGGGTTTGTGTTAGGATTTGGGTTAGGGATAGGTTTCAGGTTAGGGTTAGGTTTAGGGTCATAGTTAGGGTTAGGGTTAGGTTTAGGGATAGTGTTAGGGTTAGAGCTAGGTTTAGGGTTATGGTTTGTGTTAGGGTTATGGTTATGGTTAGGATTTGTGTTAGGGTTAGGTTTAGGATTATGGTTGGGTTATGGTTAGAGTTAGGGTTATGTTTAGTGTTAGGATTAAGGGTAGGGTTAGTGTTAGGTTTAGAGTTAGTGTTGGTGTTAGTGTTAGGGTTAGGGTTAGTGTTTAAATATAGGATTAGTGTTAGGTTTAGGGTTAGGGTTAGTGATAGGTTTAGGATTATGTTTAGGGTTACCGTTAGGGTTAGGTGTAGGTTTAGTGTTTGGGTTAGTATTAAAATTATGCTTAGGATTGGGTAAATGTTAGGGTTAGGGTAACGTTAGGGTTAGGATTATGTTTTTTTTTAATTTTTTATTGTTGGCTGTTCAAAACATTACATAGTTCTTCATATATCATATTTCACCCTTTGATTCAAGTGGGTTATGAGTTCCCATTTTTACCCCATATACAGATTGCAGAATTACATCAGTTAAACATCCATTGATTTACATATTGCCATACTAGTGTCTGTTGTGTTCTGCTGCCTTTCCTATCCTCTACTACCCCCCTCCCCTCCCCTCCCCTCCCCTCTTCTCTCTCTGCCCCCTCTACTGACATTCATTTGTCCCCCTTGTATTATTTTTCCCTTTCCCCTCACTTCCTCTTGTATGTACTTTTGTATAACTCTGAGGGTCTCCTTCCATTTCCATGCAATTTCCCTTCTCTCTCCCTTTCCCTCCCACCTCTCATCCCTGTTTAATATTAATCTTCTTCTCATGCTCTTCGACCCTACTCTGTTCTTAGTTACTCTCCTTATATCAAACAAGACATTTGGCATTTGTTTTTTAGGGATGGGCTAGCTTCACTTAGCATAATCTGCTCTAATGCCATCCATTTCCCTGTAAATTCTATGATTTTGTCATTTTTTAATGCAGAGTAATACTCCATTGTGTATAAATGCCACATTTTTTATCCATTCATCTATTGAAGGGCATCTAGGTTGGTTCCACAGTCTTGCTATTGTGAATTGTGCTGCTATGAACATCGCTGTAGCAGTGTCCCTGTAGCATGCTCTTTTTAGGTCTTTAGGGAATAGACCGAGAAGGGGAATAGCTGGGTCAAATGGTGGCTCCATTCCCAGCTTTCCAAGAAATCTCCATACTGCTTTCCAAATTGGCTGCACCAATTTGCAGTCCCACCAGCAATGTACAAGTGTACCCTTTTCCCCACATCCTCGCCAGCACTTGTTGTTGTTTGACTTCATAATGGCTGCCAATCTAACTGGAGTGAGATGGTATCTTAGGGTGGTTTTGATTTGCATCTCTCTGACTGCTAGAGATGGTGAGCATTTTTTCATGTACTTGTTGATTGATTGTATGTCCTCCTCTGAGAAGTGTCTGTTCAGGTCCTTGGCCCATTTGTTGATTGGGTTGTTTGTTCTCTTATTGTCTAATTTTTTGAGTTCTTTGTATACTCTGGATATTAGGGCTCTATCTGAAGTGTGAGGAGTAAAGATTTGTTCCCAGGATGTAGGATCTCTATTTACCTCTCTTATTGTTTCTTTTGCTGAGAAAAAAACATTTAGTTTGAGTAAGTCCCATTTGTTGATTCTAGTTATTAACTTTTGGGCTATGGGTGTCCTATTGAGGAATTTGGAGCCCGACCACACAGTATGTAGATCATAGCCAACTTTTTCTTCTGTCAGATGGCGTGTCTCTGATTTGATATCAAGCTCCTTGATCCATTTTGAATTAACTTTTGTGCATGGTGAGAGAAAGGGATTCAGTTTCATTTTGTTGCATATGGATTTCCAGTTTTCCCAGCACCATTTGTTGAAGATGCTATGCTTCCTCCACTGCATGCTTTTAGCCCCTTTATCAAATATAAGGTAGTTGTAATTTTGTGGATTGGTTTCTGTGTCCTCTATTCTGTACCTTTGGTCCACCCGCCTGTTTTGGTACCAGTACCATGCTGTTTTTGTTACTATTGCTCTGTAGTATAGTTTGAAGTCTGGTATCGCTATACCGCCTGATTCACACTTCCTGCTTAGAGTTGTTTTTGCTATTCTGGGTCGTTTGTTTTTCCATATGAATTTCATGATTGCTTTCTCTATTTCTACAAGAAATGCCATTGGGATTTTGATTGGCATTGCATTAAACCTATAGAGAACTTTTGGTAATATCGCCATTTTGATGATGTTAGTTCTGCCTATACATGAACAGGGTATATTTTTCCATCTTCTAAGATCTTCTTCTATTTCTCTCTTTAGGGTTCTGTAGTTTTCATTGTATAAGTCTTTCACCTCTTTTGTTAGGTTGATTCCCAAGTATTTTATTTTTTTTGAAGATATTGTGAATGGAGTGGTTGTCCTCATTTCCATTTCAGAGGATTTGTCGCTGATATACAGGAATGCCTTTGATTTATGCGTGTTGATTTTATATCCTGCCACTTTGCTGAATTCATTTATTAGCTCTAATAGTTTCTTTGTAGACCCTTTTGGGTCTGCTATGTATAGAATCATGTCATCTGCAAATAGTGATAATTTAAGTTCTTCTTTTCCTATTTTGATGCCTTTAATTTCTTTCGTCTAATTGCTCTGGCCAGTGTTTCGAGAACTATGCTGAACAGAAGTGGTGAGAGAGGGCATCGGTGTCTTGTTCCAGATTTTAGAGGGAATGCCTTCAATTTTTCTCCATTCAGAATGATGCTAGCCTGAGGCTTCGCATAGATTGCTTTTACAATATTGAGGTATGTTCCTGTTATCCCTAGTTTTTCTAGAGTTTTGAACATAAAGGGATGCTGTACTTTGTCGAATGCTTTTTCCGCATCTATCGAGATGATCATATGGTTCTTATTTTTAAGTCTATTGATGTGGTGAATAACATTTATTGATTTCCATATATTGAACCAGCCTTGCATCCCAGGGATGAATCCTACTTGATCATGGTGCACAATTTTTTTGATATGTTTTTGTATCCGATTCGCCAGAATTTTATTGAGGATTTTTGCGTCTAGGTTCATTAGAGATATTGGTCTGTAGTTTTCTTTCTTTGAAATGTCTTTGTCTGGTTTAGGTATCAGGGTGATGTTTGCCTCGTAGAATGAATTTGGAAGTTCTCCCTCTTTTTCTATTTCCCGAAGTAGCTTGAAAAGTATTGGTATTAGTTCCTCTTTAAAGGTTTTGTAAAACTCTGCTGTATACCCATCTGGTCCTGGGCTTTTCTTAGTTGGTAGTCTTTTGATGGTTTCTTCTATTTCCTCAATTGATATTGGTCTGTTTAGGTTGTCTATATCCTCCTGACTCAATCTGGGCAGATCATATGACTTAAGAAATGTATTGATGCCTTCGCTATCTTCTAATTTATTGGAGTATAAGGATTCAAAATAATTTTTGATTATCTTCTGTATATCTGAAGTGTCTGTTGTGATATTGCCTTTTTCATCCCGTATGCTAGTAATTTGAGTTCTCTCTCTTCTTCTCTTTGCTAGCATGGCTAAGGGTCTGTCGATTTTGTTTATTTTTTCAAAGAACCAACTTTTAGTTTTGTCAATTTTTTCAATTGTTTCTTTTGTTTCGATTTCATTAATTTCAGCTCTGATTTTAATTATTTCTTGCCTTATACTTCTTTTGCTGTTGTTTTGCTCTTCTTTTTCTAGGATTTTGAGATGAAGTATGAGATCATTTATTTGTTGGTTTTTTCTTCAAAAAAAAGTATTATGGTTTCTGTTAGGTTTGGTGTTAGGATTATGGTTAGAATTAGGGACAGGGTTGAGGTTAGGCTTAGGGTTACAATTAGGGTTAGGGTAAGTGCTCATTTTAGGTTTAAGGTTAGGGTTAGTGTAAGAGTTACTGTTAGTGTTAGTGTTAAGTTTAGGGATAGGTTTAGGGTTAGGATTTGTTTTTGGATTAGGGTTAGATTCAGGATTAGTGTTGGGGTTAGGTTAAGGGTTAGTGTTAGGTTAAGGTTTGGGTTAGGGTTATAGTTAGGTTACGATGAGGGTTAGGTTTAGGTTTAGGTTTAGGGTTCATGTTAGGGTTAATGTTAGGTTTACGTTAGGGTTAGGGTTAGGTTTGGATTCATATTAGGGTAGGGTTAGGGATAGTGTTAGGTTTAGTTTTAGGGTTATGTTTAGACTTAAGGTTAGGGTTAGAGTTAGGGTTAGGTTTAGTGATAAGGTTAGGGTTAGGTTTAGGATAAGAGTTAGGATTAGGTTTTGGTTTAGGGCTAGGTTTGTATTTCCAGCCATATTTGATTATGTATGTTACTTAACATGATTTGTTTTTCCTCTATGGTTAGTTTTTCCTTTACTGTACTACTCCCCGCTGTTGGTTTTCATTGTTATTTTTCATTTCCTCTTCCTGTAATGTTTTGCCAAGGATGTTTTGAAGAACTGGTTTTCTAGCTTCAAATTCTTTTAACTTTTATTTTTTGGGGGAGATTTTTTATTTCATCTTCATTCCTGAAGCTTATTTTCACTGGATACATGATACTTGGTTGGAACACTTTTTCTTTCAGCATTTAAAATATGTTTTTCCAGCATCTTCTAGCTTTCAGAGTCTGTGTTGAAAGATAAGCAGTTATCCTGATTGGTTTACCCCTAAATGTAATCTGCTTCCTCTCTCTTGTGGCTTTTAAGATTCTCTCCTTATTCTGTATGTTGGGCATCTTCATTATTATGTGTCTTGGTGTGGATCTATTATGATTTTTTACATTCGGTGTCCTGTAGCCTTTTAGTATTTGGATTTCTTTTTCATTTTTAAGTCTGGGAAGTTTTCTAGTATTATTTCATTGAATAGATTGCTCATTCCTTTGGTTTGGACCTCTATGCCCTCTTGTATCCCAATAACTCTTAGGTTTGGTTTCTTGATGTTATCCCATAATTCTTAGATATTCTGCTCATGATTTCTTAACATTCTCTCTGAGCTGTCTATGTTCTTTTCAAGTTGAAAAACTTTGTCTTCGTTGCCTGACATTATATCTTCTAAGTGTTCTACTCTGCTGGTAATACTCTCATTTGAGTTTTTAATTTGGTTTATTGTTTCCTGCATTTCCAGGACTTCTGTTTTTTTTTTTTTTTTTTTTTTTATATATCCTGTATCTCCCTATAGAGTTGATATTTAACTTCTTGGATTTGTTTATGTAATTCATTGTCAAAGTGATTTTTAATTGTCTGAATTTGCTGTATAATGTCTTCCTTGACCTTTGTAATGTTTTGAACAACGAATAAAAATAAATAAATAAAATTAAATAAAAAATAAATTAAAAAAATAAAAAAAAAACTAACTCTGACCCTGACTCTTATCGTAACACTCACCCTAGCTCTAAACACCCTCCTAAGCAAAAACGGAAATCTAACAATCTAACAGCAAATGTTTTTTCACTCAATCTTGGGGCCACTTGCCAGTAATGATCAGGTCGCACGTGGCTCCCCCAATTTCGTTCTTCTAGGTTGACGCGTTCGTTTGCAGGAACATTTTGAAATTTTAGGTTTCACTTCGATTTCCCGTATAGTTATAGAGGCATTTGGAAGTCTAAATCAAATATGATTTGTGCTAGCTACTTGAAACTTGTAAAACTGAATTAGTTCTCAGTTCACTCTCTAAGCTTTGTTGCCTCTTGAAGTAGCCAGAAGGAAAGGCTCGGAATAAGCAATTTCATTTGAAAGCATTTGCCAAGCTTCCACAGAAATCCGAGTTTCCTGAAATAACAGCGAATATTTTTTCACCGAATCTTGATGATACTTGGCAGTATGGATCAATACTCCAGTCGCACTTGGCCCACCAAATTTTGTTCTTCTAGGTTGAAGCATTCGTTTGCAGGAACACTGAACTTTTAGGTTTCTCTTTGTTTTCCCTTATAGGGAGAGAAGCAGTTGGAAATCTAAATCAAACCGTGTTTGTGCTACCTGCTTGAATCTTGAAAAACTGATTTATTTCTCAGTGTACTCTCTATGCTTTGTTGAATCTTGAAGTAGCATGAAGGAAAGGCAGGGAAAAAGCAATTTCATTGGAAAGTGTTTGCCAAGCTTCCACAGAACTCCAAGTTTCCTGAAAACCAAGCAAATATTCTTTCACTTAATGTTGATGATACTTGGCAGTAAGGATCAGGACTCAAGTCGCACTTGGCCCCACAAATTTCGTTCTTCTTGGTTGAAGTTTTCGTTTGCAGGAACACTTTGAAATTTTAGGTTTCACTTCATTTTTCCTATAGTGATAGAGGAGGTTGGAACTCTAAATCAAACACGATCTGTGTTAGCTTCTTGAACCTTGACACACTTCATCAGTTCTCAAAGCTCTCTCTATGGATTGTTTCCTCTTAAAGTAGCCCTAAGCAGAGACTGGGGAAAATGCTTTCACTTGAAACTGTTTGCCAAGCTTGCACAGAACTCTGAGTTTCCTGAAATCCCAGCAAATTTATTTTTACCCAATCTTGAGGACACTTGGCGGTAATGATCAGTACTCCAGTTGCACTTGGGAACCAAATTTCGTTTTTCTAGTTTGAAGTGTTCATTTGCAGGAACTCTTTGAAATATTAGGTTTCACTTTGTTTTCCCCTATACTAATAGAGGCACTTAGAACTGTTCATCAAACACGATCTGTGGTAGCTGCTTGAACCTTGACACATTTCATCATTTCTCAGAGCTCTCTATGGATTGTTCCCACTTTAAGTAGCCCTAAGCAGAGAGTGTGGAAAAACACTTTCATTTGAAAGTATTTGCCAAGCTTCCACATAACTCCGAGATTCCTGAAATCCCAACAAATTTTTTTTTCACCCAAACTTGATGATACTTGGTGGTAATGATCAGTACTCCAGTCGAACTTGTCTCTCCAAATTTCATTCTTCTAGGCTGAAGCGTTCATTTGCCGGAACAATTTGAATTTTAGGTTTCACTTTGTTTTACCATATAGTGATAGACGCAGTTGGAACTCTAAATCAAGCATGCTTTGTGCTAGCTGCTTGAGACTTGACACACTAAATCAGTTTTCAGTGCTATCTGGGTGGTTTGTTCCCTCTTGAATTAGCCCTTACCAGAAACTGTGAAAAAACACTTTCATTTGAAAGCATTTTCCAAGCTTTCACCGAACTCTGAGTTTCCTGAAATACCAGCAAATATTTTTTCACCCAATCTTGAGGTCATTTGCCTGTAATGATCAGTACTACAGTCACACTTGGTCCCCCAAATTTCGTTTTTCTAGGTTGAAGCGTTCGTTTGCAGGAACACTTTAAAGTTTTAGGTTTCACTTCGTTTTCCCCTATAGTGATAGAGGCATTTGGAACTCTAAAGCAAACACGATTTGTGCTAGCTACTTGAAACTGGAAAAACTGAATTAGGTCTCAGTTTGCTCTCTAAGCTTTGTTACCTCTTGAAGTAGCCAGAAGGAAAGGCTGGGAATAAGCAATTTCATTTGAAAGCTTTTGCCAAGCTTCCACAGAACTCCAAGTTTCCTGAAATAACAGCGAATTATTTTTCAACAAATCTTGATGATACTTGGCATAAGGATCATTACTCCAGTCACACTTGGTTCACCAAATTTCATTCTTCTAGGTTGAATCATTCGTTAACCCTAACACTGGACTTCTCCATAACCCTAAAACTTTCCATAACCATTTCTCTAGCTCTTACATTTCCCATAGCCCTAATGCTAGCCCTAAACCTCACACAAAACCTAGGCCTTATCCTAGCCCTAAACCTAGCACTTATTGTAACCCTAACCATAAACCTAGACCTAAACATAACCCTACCCTTGCCCTGGCCCTAATTGTAGCTCAAGCTCTAACCCTTACCATAAACATAACCCTAAAACTATCCCTGATACTCATCATATGCCTAAACCCTAACCCTAAACTTAACCTTATCCCTAGCCCTTATTTAATTTCTAACCCTATCCATAAACCTAAATATAAGGCTAACTGAAATGCTAATCCTAGGCCTAATGCTAAACCTATCGCTAACATTAACCCTATCCATTACTCTAAATCTATCCTTAACCCTAAACCTAACCCTATCCATTACCCTAACCCTAACACTAATTCAATTCTTAACCATAATCCTTAACCTAAACCAAACTCTACCCGGACTCTGACCCTAATAATACACCTAGCTTTAAACCTGACCCTTACCTAAACTTAACCCTTACACTAGACCTAGCCATAACTTAAATCTAAAACTAACACTAACCATAAATCTAGACCTGACATTAGCCCTAGTCCTAATCCTAGACCTAGCGCTAACACAAATCCTCATCCTAATCCTAGACCTAGCCCTAACACAAATCCTCATCCCTAAACCTAGCCTTAATCCTAACCCTAGCCCTAACCCTAATTCTAACCATTGCCCTAGCCCTAAACCTAGCTATAACCCCATCCCTTCCCCTAACACTAACTGTAACCCTAAATCTAACACTAACCCTAACCCTAGCCCTAACCCTAGCCCTAACACTAACATTCACCTTAGCCCTTAATCTAGACCTAATTTAGCCCTAACCCTAAACCGAACCCTAACCCTAGCCGTAAGACTAATTCTAACTCTCACCCTAGCCGTATTTCTAGTTCTAACTCTATCCGTTACCATAACCCTAACACTAGCCCTAACCTTAGCCCTAAACCTAGATCTAACCAAAACAATAAATCTAAGGCTAAACCTCACCATACCACTAGCCCTAACACTATTGCTAATCCTAAAAGTAGCCCTAATCCTAGCCATAGCTGTAAAACAAATCTGAGTCAAAACCCTAAACCTAACTCCAATCAAAACATAATCCTAGACATGGCATTAGCCCTATCCCAAATTCTTAACCTAAGCCATACACAAACTCTAACCCTATTCCTAGCCTTAACCCTAGCCCTAACTGAGTCTATCCCTAACTCTGATCAGTAACACTGATCCTGACTCTGATGGTAACACTAAATCTATCTCTAATCATCACCCTAAACCAAAACCTAATGTAAACACTAGATGTAGACACAATGCTAAACTTAACACTAGCCCTAATCATAACCCTAATTCTACCATTAGCAGTAGTCCTACATAGTCCTAACCTAACCCAAAACCTAGCCCTAATCAGAGCCCTAACCCTAGATTTAATCCTAGCACTAACCCTAACTTTAGCCCTAACACTTAACCTAAACCTAACCATAAACCTAAACCTTGTTCTAACCTGAAATCTAACCCAAACTGTTGCACTAATCCTAACCATAATCCTAGCCCTATCTCTAGCTCTAATCTTATCCATTACCCTAACCATAACCCTAACCGAATTCTAACCCTAGGCCTAACCATAATCATAGCCTTAACCTAACCATAATCCTAGCCTTAACTGTAGCTCTAATCCAATATATTACCCTAACCATAACCCTAACCGAATTCTATCCCTAGTCCTCTACCTAACCCTATCCCTAACCCTAAACCTGTCCATTACTCTAAATCTAATCTTAACCCTAAACCTAACCATATCCATTATTCTAACCCTAACACAAACCCTAGTGCTAATTTGAGCCCTAACCCTAAACCTTAACCTAACCCATACCCTAACCCTGACTCCGATCCTAATAATACCCCTAGCTGTAAACCAGACCCTAAACCTCAACCTATCACTTACAATAGACCTGGTCATAATCCTTACCCTAAATCTATCCCTAAACATAACACTAGACCTGACATTAGCCCTTTCCCTAATCCTAGCCCTAACCCTAACAAACTCCTAGCCCTAATCCTATCCCTAAGCCTAACCTTAATCCTAACCTTAACATTAACATGAGCCCTAACTGTAATTTTATGCCTTGCCCTAGCCCTAAATGTAGCTGTAACATCATACCTTACCCTAAACCTAACACTAAGCCTAACCCTAGCCCTAAACCTAGGCCTAAAACTACAACTAACCATAGCTCTAATCTAGCTCTAATTTAGCCCTAACCCTGAACCTAACACTATCCCTAGCCCTAAGACTAACTCTTACTCTCGCCCTATTGCTATCCCTAGTTCTAAAAATATACCTTACCATAATCCAAACCCTATCCCTATCTCTAGCCCCAATCTTAACGCTAAACCTGGTTCTAACCCTAAAGCTCACTATTACACTAGCCCTAATATGAATGATAATTGGAAAACTAGAACTAACACTATCCAAGCCCTAAAACCAAACCAAGCCAGAACCCTAACCCTAACTCTTAAACTAAACCAAACCCTAACACTACAAATAGTGCTAAACATAGCCCTAATTTGAGTCCTAAACCTAACCCTAGAAATAACCCTGACCCTGACTCAGACCCTACCAGTAACCCTAGCTCTAAACATTGACTAATGCTAAACCTAGAACTAGCCCTTATAGGAATCCTATTCTTTCATTAGCTGTAACCCTAATGCTAACACAAATCCTAGCCTTATTCTGAGCCCTAATCCTAGGTTTAACCCTAAACCTAACACTAATCCTAACCCTAACCCTACCTCTAACCCTATCCCTTACCCTAAGCCAAACCCTCACCCTAATGCTACCCTAGTCCTAACCATGATTCTCAGCCTACCCCAAACCCTAACTCTATTCCTAGTCCTAAACCTAGCCCTCATTCTAGCTATAACCTTAACCTTAACCCTGACCCTTATTCCGACCCTAACACTAACCTTAGATTTAAACCTGACCTTAACCCTAAACTGAACCCTAACACTACCTCTACTGGTAAACCTATACCTAAACCTAATGGTAACACTAGCAACAGACCAAACCTAATCCTAAATAGAGTCATAAATCTAGCCCTAGACCTAAACAAAAACCTAGCACTAGCCCTAACAATAACCCTTAACCTAACGTAAAGACTAAAGCTATCAATAGATCCTAATTTTGGCCCTAACCCTAAAACTAACCCTAACTCAACAATGACCCTTAATCTAATAGAAACCCTAGCTCTAAACCTTATCCTAAACCACAACCTAACCCTAACACTAGTCTTATCCATAACTCGGACCCTAAAACTAGCCACAACCATATCCCTCGTTCTTACATTACCCAAGTCCCTAACGTTAGACCTAAACATCACACAAAAACTAGCCCTTATCTAAGCTCTAAACCTAACCCTAATCACATCCCTAAACATAACCTTAGACCTAACCTTAATGCTAACCCTCAACCTAGCCCTGACCCTAGCTCAAACTCTAATCCCTAGCCTAAACCTAACCCTAAACCTATACCTAACCCTAGCCCTGACTCAAACCCTAACCCTCACCCTAGACCTAACCCTACCTCAAATGCCTACACTTACCCTAAACCTAACCCAAATATTAATGCTAGGCCTAACTCTAACCCTAACCCTAATCCTAACTTTAACCCTAGCCCTAACCTTAGTGCTAACCCTATCCATTACCCTAAAGAAAAGCCTAACTGAAATGCTAACCCTAGGCCTTACGATAACCCTATCGTTAACACTAACCATATATATTACTCTATACCTAACACTATCCATTACCATAACCCTAACCCTAACCCACCATTAATTCAAGCATTAATCCTAAATCTTAACCTAAACCAAACTCTACCCGGACTCTGACCCTAATAATACACCTAGCTCTAAACTTGACCCTTACCCTATACCTAAACCTTACACTAGACATAGCCATAACCTAACACTAAAACTAATACTATCCATAAACCTAGACCTGACATTAGCCCTAGCCCTAACCCTAGCAGTAGCCCTAACACAAACCCACAGACTAGCCCTATACCTAGTCTTACTCCTAACCCAAACCCTAACCTTAATCCTAACTCTAATTCTAACCATCATTTTAGCACTAAACCTAGCTATCACCCCATACCTTCCCCTAAAACTAATCATAACCCTAACACTAACACTAACCCTAACCCTAGGCCTAACCCTAACACTAACACTAGCACTAATCCTAGCCCTAATTTAGCCCTATCCCTAAATCTACCCCTAACCTTAGCCCAAAGACTACCTCAAACTCTCACCCTAGCCCTATTTCTAGTTCTAACCCTATATGTTACCATAACCCAACACTAGGCCTAAACATAGCCCTAACTCTAGCCATAGCCCTAAACCTAGATCTAACCATAACAATAAATCTAAGCCTAATCTTCACTCTACCACTAGCCCTGACACTATCGCTAATCGTAAAACGAGCCCTAACCTTAGGCCTAGTTCTAGAAAAAAACACTGAGCCATAGTCCTATCCCTAACCCTAGCCTAACCTTAACCCTAGATCTGACATTAGCCCTATCCCTAGCCCTAATCCTAGTTCTAAGCCTAGCTTTCATCCTAACCCTGATCTTATCCCTAGCTCTAACACTAATTTTATCACTTGTCCTAGCACAAAACATAGCCATAACATCATACCTTACCCTAACCCTAACGCTATCCTTAACCCTAGCCCTAAACCTAGGCCTAAACCTAACACTAACCCTAGCACTAATCCTAACACCAATGTTAATTTGTAAAATAGCCCTAAACCTACCCTAGCTCTAAAACAAAACTGAACCATAACCCTAACTTTTAACAACCCTACACCTAGCCCTAAACGTAGCCCTAATTTGAGTCCTAACACTAACTCTAGAAATGACCCTGACTCTGACCCGGACCTTAACACTAACCTAGCTCTAAACATTCCTTAATGCTAAATCAAGAACTAGCCCTAATCAGAAACCAAGTTCTTTCATTTGCCATAGCCCTAATGCTAACACATATCCTAGCACTGATACGAGCCCTAACCCTAGGTTTAACTCTAAGACTAACCATAACCCAAACCCTACCCCTAACCCTATCCCTAATCAGAACCCTACCTCTAATCCTACCCCTTACCCAAATCCAAACACTCACCCTAATGCTACCCTAGTCCCAAAACTAATCCTTAGCCTATCCCAAACCCTAACTCTATTACTAGTCCTAACCTTAGGCCTCATACTAATTCTAGCCCTAACCCAAACCCTGACCCTTATTCTGACCCTAACACTAACCCTAGATCTAAACCTGACACTAATACTAAACTGACCCTAACTATACCTCTACCAGTAAAACTATACCCAAATCTAACAGTAACACTAGCACTAGACCAAACCTAATCCTAAATAGAGTCATAAATCTAGCCCTAGTTCTAAACAAAAACCTTGAACTAGCCCTAACAATAACCCTTAACCTAACACAAAGACTAACCATATCTCTAGATCCAACGCTAGTCCTAATTCTAGCCCAAACCCTAACCCAAACATTGACACTTACCCTAACATAAACCCTAGCTCTAAATCTTATCCTAACCCAAAACCTAACCCTAACACTAGACTTATCCATAACCCTTATTCTAAAATTAGCCATAACCATAACCCGAGCTCTTACATTAACCATAGCCCTAATGCTAGCCATAAACATCACACAAACCTAGCCTTTATCCCAGCCCTAAACCTAACCCTAATTGTAGCCCTAACCATAACCCTAGCCTAACCCTAAGACTAACCATCGCCCTAGCCCTAACCCTAGCTCATACCCGAACACTTACCTTAAACCTAACCCTGACACTAACCCTAGATCTAAACCTAACCCTAGCCCTAATCCTAACCTTAACACTAGCACTAACCTTAGCTCTAACCTTATCCATTAACCTACAGATAAGCCTAACTCAAATGCTAACCCTAGGCCTAATGCTAACCCTATTGCTAACACTATCCCTATCCATTACTCTAAAATTAACCTTAACCCTAAACCTTACCCTATACATTACCCCAACTCTAACCCTAACCCTAATGCAAATTCAACCCTTAACTCTAATCCTTAAACTAAACCAAACCCTACCAGACCCTGACTCTAACAATACACCTAGCTCTAAACCTGACACTTACCCTAAACATAATTCTTACACTACACCTAGCCATAACCTAAACCTAAAACTATCCCTAACCATAACAGTAGACCTGATATTAGCCCTAGCCCTAATCTTAGCCCTAGCCCTAACACATACCCTCATCCTGGCACTAAACCTAGCCTTAATCCTAAACTAAACCCTAAACTTAGCTCTAAATCAAATTCTAACCCAAACCCTAGCTCTAAACCTAGCTATAACTCCATCCCTTCCCCTAACCCTAACACTAACACTAACCATAACCCTAGCCCTAACCCTAGGCCTAACCCTAACACTAACCCTAGCGCTTATCCTAGCCCCAATTTTGTCCTAACCCTAAACCTACCCATAACCCTACCACAAAGAATAATTCTAATAGCACCTCAGTCCTATTTCTTGTTCTAACCCTATCCATTACCGTAACCCTAACACTCACCTAACCTTAACCCTAATGCAGGCCCTAGCCCTAAACCTAGATCTAACCATAACAATAAATCTAAGCCTAAACCTCATCCTACCACTAGCCCTAACACTATCACTAATCCTAAAACTAGCCCTAACCTTATCCCTAGCTCTAAAACAAAACTGAGCTAGAGCTCTCACCCTAACCCTAGCCTAACGGTGACTCTAGACCTGACATTAGTCCTATCCCTAATTCTTATCCTAAACCTAACACAAACCCTATCCCTACCCCTAGCCATAATCCTAGCCATAATTTGAGTCTTATCCCTAACCCTGATCAGTATCACTGATCCTGAATCTGACCCTAACACTAACCCTATCTCTAATCATCTCCCTAAACATAAACCTAAACACTGGATCTAGAACTAATTTTAACTCTAAAACTAGCCCTAATCTTAACTCTAGTTTTACAATAGCCATAGTCCTACCTTATCCCTAACCTAACCCTAATCTGAGCCCTAATCCTAGCTTTTACTCTATTCCTAACCCTAACCCTAGCCCTAACACTTAACCTAAACCTAACCCAAAAACTAAATCTTGACCTAACCTGAACCATGGCCCTAATCCTAACCATAACCCTAGACCTAACCCTAGCTCTAATATTATGTATTACCCTAACCTTAACCCTAACCGAATTCTAACCCTAGGCCTAAAACTAACCATAGCCCTAACCTAACAATAACCCAAGCCATAACTGTAGCTCTAATCCTATCCATTTCCTTAACCATAACCATAACTGAATTCTATTTCTAGGCTTAATTTTAACACTATTCCTAACCCTAAGGCTGTCCATTACCCTAAACCTAAACTTAACCCTAAACCTAACCATATCCATTACCCTAACCCTAACACTAACCCTAATGCTAATTTGAGCCCTAAACCTAAACCTTAACCTAACACATACCCACACCCTGATTCCGACCCTAATAATACCCGAGCTGTAAAGCTGACCCTAACACTCAACCTAACCCTTACAATAGATCTGGCTGTAATCCTAACCATAAAACTATCCCTAATCATAACCCTAGACATGCCATTAGCCCTATCCCTAATCCTAGCCCTAACCCTAACTCAAAACCTAGCACTAATCCTAGCACTAAGCCTAACCTTAATCCTAACCATAACCTCAACCCTATCCCTATCCCTAATTTTATCCCTTGACCTAGACCAAAATTTAGCTGTAACATTATACCTTACCCTAACCTTAGCACTAAACCTAGGCCTAAACCTAACACTAACCCTAGCACTAATCCTAGCCCTAATTTAGCTCTAACCCTAAACAGAACCCTATCCCTAGCCCTAAGACTAACTCTAACTCTCATCCTAGCCCTATCCCTAGATCTAAACCTATTCCTTATCATAACCCAAACTCTAGCCCTATCCCTAGACCCAACCTTAGCCCTAAACTTTGCTCTAGTCCTAAACGTGGATCTAAACCTAACCTTAAGCCTAAAGCTCACCCTAACACTAGCCCTGAACCTAATGCTAATTGGTAAACTAGCCCAAACCCTACAGTAGCCCTAAAACAAAACTGAGCCATAACCCTAACCCTAACCCTTAACCTAAATCAAACACTAACCCTAAACTTACCCCTAAACCTTACCATTATTTGAGTGCTAAACCTAACTCTAGAAGTAACCCTGACCCTGAATCGGATCCTAACACTAACCCTAGCTCTATACATTGCCCTAATGCTAACCCTAGAACTAGCCCTAATCAGAAACCAAGTTTTTTCATTAGCCGTAGCCCTAAAGCTAACACAAATCCTAGCACTAATCCAAGCTCTAAACCAATGTTTAACCCTAAGACTAACCCTAACCGTAACCCTAAACCTATCCCTAACCCTAATCCTACCTCTAAACCCATCCCTTTCCCTAAACAAAATCCTCACCATAATATTACCTAGTCCTAACCCTAATCATTAGCTTAACCCAATCCCCAACTCTATTACTAGCCCTAACCCTAGCCCTAATTCCAGCTATAGCTCTAACCCAAACCCTGACCCTTATTCTGACTCTAACACTAACCCTAGAACTAAACATCTCACTAACCCTAAACTGGACCCTACTCCTACCCCTACCAGTAAACCTGTACCTAAACCTAACAGTAACACTAGCACTGGACCAAAACTTATCCTAAATAGAGTCATATATCTAGACCTAGCCCTAAACAAATCCTTGCATTAGCCCAAACAATAACCCTTAACCTAACCCAAAGACTAACCCTATCCCTAGATCCAACACTAGTCCTAATTCTGACCCTAACTCTAACCCTAACACTGATAGCCCTGATGCTAGTCATAAACACCATACAAACCTAGCCTTATCCTATCCCTAAAACTAGCCCTAATTGCAATACTAACCATAACCCTAGCCCTGACTCTAACCCTAACCATTGCCCTAGCCCTAATCCCAGCTCATGCACTAACAACGTAAACCTAACCGTGACACTAAACCTAGGCCTAAACATAACCCTAGACCTAATCCTAAACTTAACCCTAACACTAACCTTAGCTCTAATCTTATCCATTAACCTACAGATAAGCCTAACTCAAATGCTAACCCTAGGCCTAACGCTAACCCTATTGCTAACATTAACCCTATCCATTACTCTAAAATTAACCTGAACCCTAAACCTAACCCTATCCATTACCCTAACTCTAACCCTAACCCTAACACAAATTCAACCCTTAACTTTACCTTCAAGTAAACCAAACCCTACCTGGGCCCTGACCCTAATAATACACCTAGCTCTAAACCTGACTCTTACCCTAAACGTAATCCTTACACTAGACTAGCCATAACCTAACCCTATATCTATCCCTAACTATAACCCTTGACCTGACATTAGTTCTAGCCCTAATCCTAGCCCTAGCCCTAACACAAACCCTCAAACCTAGCCCTAAAGCTCGCCTTAATCATAACCCGAAACCTAACCTAGCCCTAACCCTAACACTAACCCTAGAGCTAATCCTAGCCCTAATTTAGCCCTGAACTTAAACCCACCCTAACCCTAGCCCTAAGACTAACTCTAACACTCACCCTAGCCCTATTTCTAGTTCTAAACCTATCTGTTATCATAACAGTAACACTAGCCATAACATTATCCCTAACCACAGCCCTAGCCCTAAACCTTGATCTAACCACAACAATTAATATAAGCTTAAACCTCACTTTACTACTAGCCCTAACACTATCGCTAATGCCCAAACTAGCCCTAACCCTAGCCCTAGCACTAAAACAAAACTGAGCCATAGCCCCAACCCTAACCCTAACCTAAACCTAACCCTAGACCTGACATTAGTGCTGTTCCTAATTCTTACCCTAACCCAAATACAAATCCTAACCCTACACCTAGCCTTAACCCTCACCCTAATTTGAGTCCTATCCATAATCCTAAAAGTAGCACTAATCCTGACTCTGACCCTAACACTAACCCTATCTCTAATCATCCCCCTAAAACTAAACCTAATATAAACACTATACCT
Organism: Marmota flaviventris; assembly: GCF_047511675.1. NCBI lineage: Eukaryota > Metazoa > Chordata > Mammalia > Rodentia > Sciuridae > Marmota > Marmota flaviventris. The sequence goes on along the minus strand of NC_092503.1, from coordinate 131,788,769 downwards.
AGTCCTGATGCTAACCTGAATACCAGCCCTAATTGTAACTCTATTTCTTACATTAGCCATAGTCCTACACTAGCCCTAACCTAACTCAAAACCTGGCTCTAATCCGAGCTCTAAACCTATTTTTAATTGTAGCTCTAACCCTATCCCTATCCCTAACACTTAACCTAAACCTAACCCTAAACCTAAACATGTCCTAACCTGAAACCTAAACCAAACCATAGCTCTATTTCTAACCATAACACTAGACCTAAACCTAGATAAAATTTTATCCATTACCCTAACCATAACCCTAAGCAAATTCTAACCCTAGACCTAACCCTAACCATAGCCCTAAACTAACCATAACCCTAGTCCTAACAGTAACTCTAATCCTATCCATTATCTGAACCATATCTTTAACCAAATTCTATCCCTAGGCCTACCTCTAACCCCATGCCTTACCCTAACCCTGTCCATTATACTAAACCAAACCTATACCTAAAACATAACCATATCCATTATCCTAATCCTAATGCTAATTTTAGCCCTAACCCTAAACCTTAACCTAACCATGACTCTGACTAGTAATACCCCTAGCTGTAAACCTGACCCTAACCCTCAACATAACACTTACAATATACCTGGCAATAAACCTAAACCTAAAACTATCCCTAACCATAACCCTAGAACTGACATTAGCCCTAGACCTAATCCTAGCCCTAAACCTAGCCTTAATCTTAATCCTAACCTTAACTGTAGCCCTAACCCTAATTTTATTCCATGCCCTAGCAAAATGTAGCTGTAACATCATACCTTACCCTAACTCTAACATTAACCCTAGCCCTAAAACTAGTCCTAACTCTAGGCCAAAACCTAACACTAACCCTAGGGCTAATCCTAGCCCTAAATTAACCCTAATCCTAATTCTAATCCTATCCCTAGCTCTAAGACTAACTCTAACTCTTGCCTTAGCCCTATCCCTAGTTCAAAACATATCACTTACCATTACCCAAAACCTAGCCCTATCCCTAGCCCGAATCCTAACTTTAAGCATCACCCTAGCCCTAAACCTGGTTGTAAACCCTAACCGTAAGCCCAAACCTCACTCTAACACTAGCCCTAAACCTAATGCTAATTGGAAAATTAGCCCTAACCCTACCATAGCCCTAAAACAAAATAGAGCCATAATCCTAACTTTAACCCTTAACCTAAACCAAACACTAACTCTACACCTATTCCTAATCTTAGCCCTAAATTGAGTCCTAACCCTAACCATAGAAATGACCCTGACCCTGAGTTGGACCCTAATAGTACCCCTAGCTCTAAACATTGCCCTAACTCTAACCCTAGAACAAGCCCTAATTGGAATCCTAGTTCTTTCATTAGCCATAGCCCTAACGCTAACACAAATCCTAGCCTAATCCGAGCCCTGACTCTTAAACTAACCATTACTGTACCTCTAACCCTATCCCTTACCCTAAACCAAACTCTTTCCCTAATGCTACTCTAGTCCTAATCTTAATCCTTAGCCTACTCCAAACCCTACCACTATTACTAGTCCTAAACCTACCCCTCATTCTAGCTTTAATCCTACTCCTAACCCTGACCCTTATTCTGATCCGAACACTAACCCTAGATCTAAACCTGACCCTAACCCTAAATCGAACCCTAACACTACCCATACCTTGTAAACGTATACCTAAACCTAACAGTAACACTAGCACTAGACCAAACCTAATCCTAAATAGAGTCATAAATCTAGCCCTAGCCCTAGACAAAAACCTAGCACTAGCCCTAACAATAACCCTTAACCTAACGTAAAGACTAAACCGATCACTAGACCAAACACTAGTCCTAATTGTGGCCCTAACCATAAAACTAACCTTAACCCAACAATGACACTTAACCTAATAGAAACTCTAGCTCTAAAACTTATTCTAAACCAAAACCTAATCCTAACATTAGACTTATCCATAACCCTGACCCTAACAGTAGCCATAACGATATCCCTAGCTCTTACATTACCCATAGCCCTAACATTATCCATAAACATCACACAAAACCTAGCCCTTATCCTAGCCCTAAACCTAGCCCTAACCTTAATGCTAACCATAACCTTAGACCTAACCCTAATGCAAACCCTAGTCCTACCCCTAACCCTACCTCAAACTCTAATTTGTAGTCTAAACATAACCCTAAAACTAAACCTATCCCTAGCCCTGACTCAATCCCTAACCCTCGCCCTAGCCCTAACCCTAGTTCAAATGCCTACACTTACCCTAAACCTAATCCTAACATTAACCCTAGGCCTAACCCTAACTTTAACCCTAATTATAACCATAACCTTAGCCCTAACCTTAGCTCTAACCCTATCCATTACCCTAAAGATAAGCCTAACCCAAATGCTATCCCTTGGCCTAAGGATAACCCTATCGCTAACAATAACCCTATCCATTACTCTAAACTTAACCGCAATCATAAACCTAATTCTATCCATTACCCTAACCCTAACCCTAACCCTAACCCATTGCTAATTCAAGCATTAACCATAAATCATAACCTAAACAAAACTTTACCCTGACTCTGAACCTTATAATACCCCTAACTGAAAACTTGTCCCCTACCCTAAACCTAACCCTTATACTAGTCATAGCCATAACCTTACACTAAAATTTATACTAACCATAAACCTAGACCTGACATTAGCCCTAGCCCTAATCCTAGCCCTAGCCCTAACATAAACACTCAGCTTAAACCTAAACCTAGCCTTAATCGCAACCCAAACCCGAACCTTAGTGCTAACCCTAATTCTAACCCTTGCCATAGCCCTAAAGCTAGCAATAACCCTTTCCCTTCCCCTAAATCTAATCCTAACCCTAAAACTAACACTAACACTAACCCTAGGCCAAACTCTAACTCTAACCCTGGCGCTAATCCTAGCCCTAATTTAGCCTTAAATCTAAACCTACCCCTAACCCTAGCCCAAAGACTAAGACGAACACTTGCACTTGCCCTATTTCTAGTTCTAACCCTATCCATTACAATAACCCTAACACTAGCCTTAACATTAGCCCTACTCCTAGAAATAGCCCTAAACCTAGGTTGAACCATAACAGTAAATCTAAGCCTAAACTTCACTCTACCACTAGCCCTAACACTATCGCTAATGATAAAACTAGCCCTAACCCTAGGGCTAGATCTAAAACAAAACTGAGCCATAGCCCTATACCTAACCCTAGCCTAAACTTAACCTAGACCTGACATTAGCCCTATACCTAGGTCTAATCCTAGTTGTTAGCCTAGACTTAATCCTAACCCTAATTTTTACCCTAGCCAACCATGATTTTATCCCTTGTCCTAACACTAAACATAGCTGTAATATCTTACCTTACCCTAACTCTAATATATTAATTAACCATAGCCCTAAACCTAGGCCTAAATCTAGCACTAATCCTAGCCCTAATTTAGCCCTATCACTAAACTTAACCCGATCCCTATCCCTAAGAGTAACTCTAACTTTTGCCCTAGCTCTATCCCTAGTTCTATACCTATTCCTAAGCATAATCCATATGCTAGCCCTATCCCTAGACCCAAACTTAGCCCTAACCTTTGCCCAAAGCTTAAACCTGGATCTAAACCTAAAATTAAGTATAAAGCTCACCCTAACAGTAGTTTTAACCCTAATACTAATTGGAAAACAAGCCCTAAAGCTACCCTAACCCTAAAACAAAACCGAGCCATAACCCTAACCCTTAACCTAAACCAAACCTTAAAGCTACACCTAGCTCGAAACCTAGCCCTCATTTGAGTCACAACCTTAAACCTAGAAGTAACCCTGACCCTGACTCGGCCCCTAACACTAACCCTAGCTCTAAACATTGCCCTAATGCTAACCCTAGAACTAACCATAAAAAGAAATCTAGTTCTTTCATTAGCCATAGCAGTAATGATAACACAAATCATAGCTCAAATCCGAGACCTAAATCTATTTTTTAACTCTAATCCTAACCCTAACCCTAGCCCTAAACCTAATCCTAACCCTAACCCTACCATAAACCCTATCTCTTTTCTTAAGCCAAACCCTCACCCTAATGCTACCCTAGTCCTAAACTTAATCCTTAGCCTACCCCAAACAATAACTCTATTACTAGTCCTATTCTAGCCCTCATTCTAGCTCTAAACCTAACCCTAACCCTAACCCTTATCCTGACCCTAACATTAACCCTAAGTCTAAACCTGACCCTAACACTAAACCGAACCCTAACACTTCCCATACCGGTAAACCTATACTTAAACCTAACAGAAACACTAGCACGAGATGAAACCTAATCCTAAATATAGTCATAAATCTATCCCTAACCTTAAACAAAAACTGAGCACTAGCCCTAACAATAACCGTTAACCAAAATTAAAGACTAGCCCTATCCCTAGACCCAATGCTAGTCATAATTCTGGCACTCACCATAAATCTAACAATATCCTGAACAATGACCCTTAAGCCTGAACAAACTCTAGCTCTAAACCTATTCCTAACCCAAAACCAAACCCTAACACTAGACATAGCCATAACCCTGACCCTAAAACGAGCCATAAACATATTCCTAGCTCTTATATTTCCCATAGCCCTAATGTTAGCCCTAAACCTCATACAAAATCTAGTCCTTATCCTAGCCTTAAACCAAGCCCTAATCAAAACCCTAAACATAACCATAGACCTAAGCCTAAGCCTACACTTGCCCAAGCCCTAAACCTGGCTCAAACTCTAACCTTTACCTAAACATAACCCTAACCCTAACCCTAGACCTGACTCTAACCCTAACCCTCACCTGAGACCTAACCCTAGCTCAAATGCTAATACTCAAACTAAAACTATCACTGACACTAACCCTAGGCCTAACCCTAACCCTAGCCCTAATTGTAACCTTATTCCTAGCCGTAATCTTAACTCTAACACTATCCATTATCCTAAAGAGGAGCCAAACTCATATTCTAACCCTAGGCGTAATGCTAACCCTATGGTGAACACTAACCCTATCCATTACTCTAAATCTAAACTGAACCCTAAAAATAAAAAAAATAAAAACTATCCTTTACCCTATCCGTAATCCTAACCCTAAAGCTAATTCAATCCTTAACCCTAAAACTTAATCTAAACCAAACACTACCCAGACCCTTAACCCCAATAATACACCTAGCTTTAAACCTGACCCTTACCTAAACCTAACCCTTACACTAGACCTAGCCATAACCTAACATAAAACTAACAGTAACCACAAATCTAGACCTGACATTAGCCCTATCCCTAATCCTAGCCCTAGCCCTAACACAAACATTCATGCTAACTCTAAATATAGCATTAATCCTAACCCTAGCCCTAACCCTAATTCTAACACTCACCATAGCCTTAAACCTAGTTATAACCCCATCCCTTCCCCTTACACTAACCCTAACCCTAGGCCTAAATTTAAACCTAACCCTAATCCCCAAATAGCACAAATCCTATACATAACCCTAGCCCTAACCTTGGGTCTAAACCTACCCATTACCCTAAGAATAACCCTAAGCCTTAAGCTAACCCTAGGCCTAACCCTAACCATATCCATTACACTAAACCAAACCAAAACCCTAATTCTAACCCTGTCAATACCCTATACCTAAACCCTACATATCCCTAAACCTAACACTGAAACTGACCCTAAAAATATCCCTAGATATAAAACTGAATCTTACCCTAAACCTTATACTTACACAGGACCAAGCCACAAATCTAACACTAAATATAGCCCTAAATGTAACTGTAGACCTGACATTAGCCCTAGCTCTAATACTATCCTAACCCTAACACAAAACCTAAACCTCATCCTAGCCATAAACCTAGTTTTAATCATAATGCCAACACTAACCCCAGCCCTAACCCTAATAATAACCCTTTCCCTAGCCATAAATCTAGATAAAACCACATCCCTTACCCTAAACTTAACCCTAACCCTTGTCATCACAATTGCCCTATTCTTAGCCCTAGATTAAACACTGGATTGAAACCTAACATTAATCTAACCCTAACTCGATGCCTAAGCCTAAAACTAGCCCTAACCCTGATGCTATTTCTAAAACTAGCCCTAACCCTAGCCCTAACACTAACCCTAGCCGTAATTTAGCCCTATCCCTAACCCTAGCCCTAAGAATAATTCTAAATCTCACACTGGCCCTTTCTCTCATTCAAATTCTATCCCTTCCCATAAACCTAAACCTATCCCAAATCCTAGTCCTAAACTTTGCCCTATCCTTAGACCTAGCAGTAACCTCTGAATAAAACCTAACTCTAAATTTAACCCTAAACCGAAGCCTAAGCTTAAATCTCAGACTAGCCCTAACCCTAACACTAATCCTAAAAATTTCACTAACCCTAACCCTAGCCCTAAGACCAAACTGAGCCAAAGCTCTAACCCTAAAGCTTAACCTAAACCAAGCCCTAACCCTACATCTAGCACTAACCCTAGCCCTAAATCGAATTTTAAGCCAAAGCCTAAAACTAACCCTGACCCTTACTCTGACCAAACACTAACCCGAGGTCTAAACATCACCCTAACCCTAAACATAAACCTAACAGTAAACCTAGCCCTAAAAAACTAAAATTAGATGCAATCATAACCCTAGTAATTACATTAGCCATAAACCTAACCCTAGCACTAACTTAACCCAAAACCTAGCCCTATTCATAACCATAACCCTAACACTAAACTGATTTCTAACTTTATCCATTACCATAACCATAACCCTAACTATAATGGTAATTTGAGCCCTAACTTTAAATCTTACCCTATCCCAAACCCTACCCCAGAACTTGACCCTAATAATACCCCCAGCTCTAAACCTGATGCTAACCCTAACCTAAACCTAACACTAGACGTACTCATAATCCTAACCCTAAAAGTATTTTTAACCACAATTCTGGACCTGAAATTAGCTCTAGCACTAATCTTGCCTGAATCCTAAAAAAAAAAAAAAAAAAAAAAAAAAAAAAAAAAAAAAAAAAAAAAAAAAAAATCTTAGCCCTCATCCTAGCCCTAAATGTAGACTTAATCATAACCCTACTTCTAACCATACCCCTAACCCTAATTCTAACACTCACCCTACCTCTAAACCTAGCTATAAAGCCATCCCTTACCCCAAACTTTGCCCTAACTCTAAACTTAAACTCTAAACTCTAACTCTAAACTCTAACCCTTACTCTAACCCTAAACCTAATGCTAACCCTATGCTTAAACTAAACACTAAACCTAGCCCCAATCCTAGCCATAAATTAGCCCTATATCTAACCCTAACCCTAACCCTAGCCCTAAGACTAACTCTCACCCTAGCCCTAGCACTAGTTCTAAACATATCCCTTACCATAACCCTAAACCTAGCCATAACCCATGCAGTATCCTTAGTTCTAGCCCTAACCCTAGATCTAACCCTAATTCCAAATTTAATCCTAACCCTAACAATAAGCCTAAGCCTAACACTAACACTAGCCCTAACCCTAGGACTAAAACAAAACCGAGTATGAGCCCTGACCCTATAAATTAACTTAAACCAATACTAATACTACAAATACCTAACCCTAGCAATAATTCGAGTCCTAACCTCAACTTAAAAATCAACCCTGACCCTGACTCATATACTAACACTCACCCTAGCTCTAAACTCTGCCCTACCTTAAACTGAGCCCTGACAGTAACCCCAGCCCTAATTCGAGTCCTAATTATAACCCTAAAACTAAGCCTGACCCTAACTCCTATCCTAACATGAATCCTAGCTATAATTATCACCCTAACCTTAAACCTAACCCTAACACTAAACATAACCCATAACCTAACAATAAAACTAACCTTAAAGGTAACCTTAGTTCTTACATTAGCCATTGCCATAACACTAGCCCTAAACCTAACACAAGACCTAGGCCTAATCCAAGCCCTAAACCTAGGTTTAACCCAAACTCTAACCATAACCATAGCCATAACCCTAGCTCTAAACAAATCCCTTACCAAAGCAAAACCCTAAACCTAAGGGTAACCCTAGACCTATCCCTAATCCTTAGGCTAACCAAAACACTAACCCTATTAATATCCCTTACCCTTGTCCTCATTCTAGATATAACCCTATTCAAAACCCTGACACTAACCCTGACCATTTTACTGACCTTTCCACTAATCCTAGGTCTAATCCTAACCCTAACCCTAACCAAAATCTACCGTAATCCTATCCCTAGACCTAATCCTGAACCTAACTCTCAGCCTAGCCCAAACCATAGCTCAGAACCTAACCCTTACACTAAACATAACCCTAACCTAAACCTAGTTCTAACTCTCATCGTAACCCTAAATCAAGACTTATCTTAACCATAACGTTAGCCTTAACCTTAAATCTAAGTGTACCATTACCCTAAACATAACCCTTAACCTAATGCTAACCCTTGGCCTAACCCTAAACATATGAAGATCCCCAAACTTATCCCTTACCCTAAACTTACCCTGAACCCTGGACCTAATCCAATCATTACTCTAATCCTAACCCTAATGCTAATTCGAGCCCTAATCCTAAACTCAAACCAAAAAAAAACCCTAACATTGACATTGATCCTAATAATTCCCATAGTCTAAACGTCACTCTTACCCTATATCTAACCCTTACACTAGACCTAGCCATAAAACTAACCCTAAAACTATCCCTAAGCATAACCCTAGACCTGATATTAGCCGTAGCCCTGATACTAGCCCTAACACTAACACAAACCCTAGCCCTTATCCTAGCCCCAAACTTAGCCTTAATTATAACCCTAACCATAACCATAGGCCTAAACCTAACACTAACCCTAGCACTAATCTTTAATCTAATTTAGTCCTATGCCTAAACTTAACCCTAATCCTAGTCCAAAGACTAAATCTAAGTCTGATCTTAGGCCTAACACTAGTTCTAACTCTATACTTTACTGGAACCCTAATCCTATCCTAAACTATAGGTCTAACACTAGCCCTATCCATAGCCCTAGCAGCAATCCTAGATCTAACTCTAACTCTAAATCTAACCCTAACCCTTAGCCTAAACCTAAACCTAACACTAGCCCTAATCCTAAGGCTAATCCTAAAACTAGCACTATCCCTAGACCTAAAGCAAAACCAAGCCATAGACCTAACACTAACCCTTAATATAAACTAAGCCCTACCCTCCACTTAGCTATAACTCTAGCCCTAATTCAAGTTGCAAGCCAAACCTTAAAACTAACCCTGAACCTGACTCTGAACTTAACACTGACCCTAGCTCTAAACATCACCCTAACCCTATACCTAAACCTATCAATAGACCTAGCCCTAACCCTAACCCTAAAATTAGCCCTAATTGCAACCCTGGTACTTACATTAGCCGTAACCCTGAACCTAGCCTTAACTTAACCCCAAACCTAACCTTATTCTGAGCACTCTCCTTAGATTTACCCCTAACCCCATCCCTATCACTAATCATAACTATAACCCTAGCCGTAACTATAGATTAACCTTAACCCTAAGCCTAACCCTATCAATAATCATAACATTGACCATAGCTGTACCCCTATCTCTAATCCTATCCATTACCCTAACCATAACCTTAACCCAAATGCTAAATCTGTGCCTAAAACTAACTGTATCCTTAATCTTAATCGTATCCATTACCTAAACCTAACCAGATACCTAAACCTAACACTATCTTTACCCTAATCCTAACTCTAATGCTAATTTGAGACCTAACATTAAGCATTAACCTATCCAAAACACTAATCACAACTCTGACCCTAATAATACCCTTAGCTCTAAACCTGACCCTAAGCCTCAACCTAACACTTACACTAGAAGTAGCCATAAACCTAACCCTAAAACTATTTTTAACCATAACACTAGACTTGAAATTAGCCCTAGCAAAATCCTAGCCCTTAACCTAGGCTTAATCCTAACCCAAACCATGACCCGAGCCCTAACCCTAAATCTGTTTTTTGCCCTAGTCCTAAATCTACCTATAAACTCATCCTGTACCTAAAAATTAACCATAACCCTAAACCTAACCCTAAACCTCACACTAAACCTCGGCCTAATACAAACCTATTTCTAATCTTAGCCTTTATTTAATCCTATCCTAACCCTAAACTTAGCCATAAGACTACCTCTAACTCTTGCCCTAGCCCTAGCCCTAGTTCTATCCTTAGCCTTAATCCTAACCATAGATCTAAGCCCTTATCTAAATCTAAACCTAACTCTAAATATAACTGTAACAATAAGCCTAAACCAAACCCTAACACTAAACCTAACCATAACACTAATCCTAAAACTTGCCCTCTCCCTAGCCCTAACCATAAACCAAAACCAAGCCATAGCCCTAATCTTAACCTTTAACCTAAATCAAATTCTAACCCTAAACACCTATCCCTAAAATTACCTCTAAAACTAACCCTGAACCTGATATTGACCCTAACACTAATCCTAGCTCTAAAAGTCACCCTAACCTTAAGTTAACCCTAACATTATATCTAGCCTTAACCTTACCTAAAACTAGCCTTAAACATAACACTAATTCGTACATTAGTCATTGTCCTAACCATAGCCCTAACCCTAACACAAATTCTAACGCTAATTCTAGCCCTAAAATTAGCTTTAAACCTAATACTAGTCTTAACCCTAACCCAAAAACTAGCCCTAAGCCTAACTCCAACCCTATTCCTTACACTAAGCCAAACCCTAACCCAAACACTAGCCCTAAGCCTAAATCCAACCCTATTCCTTACACCAAGCCAAACCCTAACCCAAATACTAACCCTAGTTCTAATCCTAATACTTAACCTAACTCTAAAAATTACTCTGAAACTGACGCTGACCCTAACACTAATCCTAGCTCTAATCATCACCCTAACTTAAATTAACCCTAACACTAGAACTAGTCTTAACTGTAACCCTAAAAGTAGCCTTAATTATAACCCTAGTTTGTACATTATTCATTGTCCTAACCCTAACATTAACCCTAACACAAATCCTACCCTGGATCCGAGCCCTAAACCTAGCTTTATCCCTAATCTTAACCCTAACACTAGCCCTAAATCTAACCCTAACCCTAGCCCTAAACCTAGCTCTAACCCAATCAATGCATTACCCTAAGCCAATCCCTAACCCAAATGCTAACCCTAGTCCTAACTCTAATCCTTGGACTAACTTTAACTCTAACCATATTACTAGTCTTAACCCTAGCCCTCATTTTACCTCTAAACCAAACCCTGACAATCATCTGACACTAAAAGTAATCCTGGGTCTAAACCTGACCCTAAACCTAAACCAAAACCTAACACTAGACCTACTGGTAACCCTTTACTTATACCTAAGCCTAATACTACACCTAGAAACAAAGCTAATCCTAAATATAGCTATAACTCTAGCCCGAGACCTAAACAAAAACCTAGCACTAGCCCTAACAATAACCTTAACCTAAACTGAACACTTACCCTACCCCTAGAACTAAACCTATTGCTAATTCTGGTTCTAACCATAACCCTAAACCTATCCCCAAAACTGACACTGGTTCTAACACTGAACCTAGCTTTAAACCTGACACTAACCCAAAACCTAGACCTAACACTAGACCTAGCCATAACCCTAACGCTAAAAATAGCTCTAAACATAAACCTAGTTCATATATTACACATTGTCCTAAACCTAACACAAAACCTATCACAAAACCTAGCTCTAATCCTAGGCCTAAACTTTGCTCTAAGCATAACCCTCAGCCTAACCCTAGCCCTAAACCTAGCCCTAACATACGCCTTGCCTTAGATTTTACCCTAGCTCAAAGCCGAACCTTTACACTAAACATAACAATAGCTATTTCCTAAAGCCTAACCCTAACCCTAACCCTAATCCTAACGTTAAACCTAGCCAGAACTTTAGCACTAACTATATCCATTATCCTAACCCTTACCCTACCCCTAATTAAAACTCTATCCCTAACACTAAGCCTAACTCTAACCATAAATATAAACCTAGACCTAAAACTAAATTTAACCCTCACCCTAGCCCTAACCCTGGCTCAAACACTAACCCTTACCCTAACCTAATAATAACCCTTGTCCTAAACGTAATACTTACCCTAAATCTAAAACTTACCCTAAATCACACCTTATCCCTATCCCTACACCTAGCCCTAATCCTATAATTAATCCAAATCATAACCTAGCCCTAACCCTAGCTATAAACCTGTCCATTACACTAAACATAACTCTAACCATAATGCTAACCCTAACCCCATTGCTAAACCTAACCCATCCATTACTCTAAATCTTAACTGAAACCTAAACTAAACCTTTCCATTATGCTAACCCTAAACCTAACCCTAATTCTAATTTGAGCCCTAAACCTAAACCTTTAGCTAAACCAAATGCTAACACTGACCCTGACCCTAATAATAACCCTAGCCCTAAAGCTGACCTTTAACCTAAACCTTTAATCAAAACCTAACTCTTACACTAGACCTAGCCATAACCTAACCCTAAAACTATCCTTAACATTAACCCTGGACCTGATATTATCCCTAGACCTGGTCCTAGCCATAACCCTAACAGAAACCCTAGCCCTTAACCTAGCACTAAACCTAGACTTAAACCTAAACTGAACCATAACCCTATGCCTAATCCTAATTATAACCCTCACTCTAGCCCTAAAGCTAGCTATAACCACAACCATTTCCCTAAACTTAACCTTAATATGAATGCTAACCCTAACTCTAGCGCAACCTCTTGGTATAAACCCAACAGTAACCCTAGCCTTAATACAAGCCCTAATTTAGCCCTAACCCTAACACTAAACCTAGAACTAATCCTCATCCTAATTTAGCCCTAAACCTAACCCTAACTCAAGCCCTAATCCTAGCCCTAATTTAGCCCTAATCCTACAACTAACCCAGCCCTAATCCTAGCCCTAATTTAGCCCTAAACCTAACCCTAACCCTAAGACTACTACTAAGACTAACTCTAATTCTCCCCCGAGCCATATCCCTAGTTCTAATCATATTTGTTACCCTAACCCTAAACCTCGTCCTAACCCTAGCCCTAGCCCTAACCCTAACCCTAGATCTAACCCTAATTCTAAATGTAACCCTAACTCTAAACCTAAACCTCAACCTCACACTAGCCCTAACCCTGATGCTAATGCATAATCTAGCAATAACAGTAGCTCTAGCCCTAAAACAAAGCCAACCTACATCCCAAACCCTTAACCTAAACCAAACCTAACCATACACCTAGTACTAACTTTAGCCCTAATTCGAGTTGTAACCCTAACCCTAAAACTAACCCTGACACTGACACTGACCTTAACAATAACCCTTGCTCTACACATCACCCTAACCCTAAACCTAACCATAACACTGGAACTACGTCTAACCCTAACCCTAAAACTAGCACTAATTGTAACACTAGGTCATACATTAGCCATAGCCCTAAACCTAGCCCTAACAAACCCCAAACCAAGCCTTAATCTGAGCCTTAACCCTAGCTTTAAACCTAACCCTAAACCTAACCCTAACCCAGAACATAGCACTAAACCTTACCCTAACACTAGCCAGAATTCTAACCATAACCCTACACCTATGACTAGTTTTAACCCTATCCATTACCCTAACCTTAACCATAACTCTAATGGTAACCCTCGGCCTAACCCTAAACTTATCCCTAACCCTAACCTATTTCAATAATCTAAACCTAACCTGAACCCTAAACCTAACCCTATCATTACCCTAACCCTAACCATAATGCTAATTCGAGCCCTAAACCTAAACCTTAACCTAACACAAACCCTAAATCTGACACTTCCCATTATAATATACCTAGCTCTAACCTTGACCCTACTCCTAAACCTAACCTTTATACTAGACCTAGCCATAAACCTAACCCTAAAACTATCCATAACCATAACCCTAGACCTGACATTTGCCCTAGCCATAATTCTAGCCCTAACCTTAACACAACCCAAACCCATAACCCTAACCTTAACCCTAGCCCTAAATTTAGCTCTAACTTTCAATTACCATAAACATAACACTAATTATAATGCTAACCTTAGGCCTAAATCTGACCCTATCCCTAACTGTAACCCTCTCCATTATGCTAAATCTAACCTGAACCCTAAACCAAACGCTATCATTACCCTAACCCAAGACCTAATGCTAATTCAAGCCCTAAACCTAAACCCTAACCTAAAACAAAACCCTAAACCTGACCCTTACCTTAATAATAATCCTAGCTATAAACTTGTTCCTTCCTTAAACCTAACACTTACACTAAACATAGGCTTAAACCTAACCATAAAACTATCCCTAACGTAACCCTAGATCTGACATTCGCCCTAACACTAACCCTAGCCCTAACCCTAACACATTCCCTAGAGCTCATCCTAGTCCTAAACCTAGCCTTAATCATCACTCTAATGAAACCCTAGCCCTAATCCTAATTCTATACTTCACCCTAGCCCTATCCCTAGCTCTAACCCCATCACTTACACTAAACCTAACCGTAAGCCTAAAACTTACTCTAGGCCTAAACATAACCATAAACATATCACTAGCCCTAATTAAGCTCTATACTTAACCAAATACAAAGCTTAGCCATAAGACTAACTCCCACTCTCACCCTAGCCCTATTCCTAGTTCTAGCCCTATCCCTTATCATAACCCTAATCTTAGCCATAAACCAAGACCTAACAGTAGTCCTATCCTTAGCCCTAGACCTAAACCTGGATTTAATCTTAAATCTAAATCTAACTTTAACCCTAAGCCTAAACATAAACCTAACACTAGCCCTAAACCTAATGGTAACCCTAAAACTAGACCTAATCATAGCCCTAGCCCTAAAAAAAAACTGAGCCATAGACCTAACTTTAAAACTTAACCTAAACCAAAACCTAACTCTACACCTAGCCCTAACCCTAGCCCTAATTCGAGGCCAAACCCTTACCCTAAAACTACTCTGAACTTGAATTTTACCCTAACAATAACCCTAGCTCTAAACATCACCCTAATGTTATACCTAATCCTACAACTAGACCTAGTCTTAACCCTAATGCTATAACTATCCCAAATCAAAACCCTAGTCCATACATTGGCCATAACACTAAACCTAGCCCTAATTCTAACCAAAACCTAGCCTTAATGCATGACCTAAGCATAGCATTAACCCTGAACCTAAACTTAACACTAGCCCTAACCATAACTCTAAAGCTTACCCTAAGCTAACTCTAAACCTAATGCTAACTATAGGCCTAACCCTAATCCTTAGCATAACCCAAACCCTATCCCTCTTACTAGTGCTAACCCTAGCCCTCATTCTAGCTCTAACCATAACTCAAACCTGACACTTATTCTGACCCTAATTAGGGTAGGTCTAAACCTGAACCAAACTCTATACTGAACCCTAAAACTAGCATGAGAAATAAATCTATTCCTAAACATAACCCTAACACCAATCCTAGACCTAAACCTAATCCTAAATCTAGCCATATATCTAGCCCTAGACCTAAACAAAAAGCTAGCCATAGCCCCAATGATAAACCTTAACCTAACACAAACACTAAACCTACCCCTAGACCTAACTCTAGTAATAATTCTGGGTTTAATCCTAACCCTAACTATAACCCGAGCACTGACCCTGACCCTAAAACTAACCCTAGCTCTAAACATCACGCTAACGCTAACCCTAACCCTAACACTTGACCTAGCCATTACACTTACCCAAAAAGTAGCCTTAATCATAACCTTGGTTAAACCATTAGTTGTAGACCTAACACTAGGCCCAACCTAACCCCAAACCTGGCCCTAATCTGAGCGCCAACCCTATTTTTAAACCTAACCTTAAAATTAGCCCTAACCCATAACCTAACCCTAGCTCTAATCCTAGCTCTTACCCTATCCATTACCATAAGCTAAACCTTAAACCTAATGCTAACCCAATTCCTAACCCTAATGTATGGCCGAACCCAAACTCTAAAACTATTACTAGTCCTAACTCTGAACTTCATTCTAGCTCTAACCCTAACCCATACCCAAACGCTAACCATGACACTTATTATGAACCTAACACTAACTGTAAGTCTAAACCTGACCCTAACACGAAACCAAACCCTAAATCAACATTTAAACCTAAACTGGTAATCCTATACAAAAACCTAAATGTAACACTAGCCATAGACCTAAATCTAATCCTAAATTCTAGCCATATGTCTGGCCCTAGACCTGAACAACAACCTAGCCCTAGCCCTAACAATAACATTTAACCTAACCCAAATAATAACCCTATCCCTAGACCTAACCCTAGTCCTAATTCTGGCACTAACCCCAACACTAATTCTAACCTAACACTGGCCCTGACCCTAACATAATCCTAGCTCCAAAGCTCACCCTAACCCAAAACCTAATCCTAACACTAGACCTAGCCATAACCCTAACCATAAAACTACCCCTAATCAAAACCTAGCTCTTACATTACCCATGGCCCTAACCCTAGGCCTAAACTAACACAAAACCTAGCCCTAATCCTAGGCCTGATCATAGCCCTAAGTGTAACCCTAAACCTAACCCTAGCCCTAACCCTAACCCTAAACCTCGCTTTAGACCTATCCCTTGCTCAAAGCCTAACATTTCCCCTTAATATAACCCTAGCCCTATCCCAAACCCTAACCTAACACTAGCCCTAATCCTAACCTTAACCATAGCCCTAAACATAGCTCTAATTATATCCACTACCCTAACCCTAGCCCTAATCCTAAACATAAACCTAGCCCTAAACCTCGATCTAATTCTATACATTATCCTAAACATAATCCTAACACTAATGCTAACCCTAGGCTTAAACCTAAAAGTATTCCAATCCCTAAACCTATCCATTACCCTAAAACTAACCTGAATCCTAATCC
Source organism: Marmota flaviventris (assembly GCF_047511675.1). NCBI lineage: Eukaryota > Metazoa > Chordata > Mammalia > Rodentia > Sciuridae > Marmota > Marmota flaviventris. Next base: position 131,771,832 of record NC_092503.1, on the reverse strand, counting down.
TAAGACTATTCATTACCCTAAACCGAACTATAACCCTAATGCTAATTCGAGCCCTAAGCCTAAATCCTTAACTTAAACCAAACCTTAAGCCATACAGTGACCCTAATAATACACATAGCTGTAAATTGACCCTTACCATAAATCTAACCTTTACACTAGACCTAACCATAAACATAACCCAAAACATATCCCTAACTGTAACCCTAGACCTGATATTAGTCCTAGACCTAATCCTAGAACTAACACAAACACGAACACTAGCTCTACTCCTAGCCCCAAAACTAGCTTAATCATAACCTAACACTCATTCTAACCCTTTCCCTAGCCCTAAATCTAGTTATAACCCCATCGCTTACCCTAAGCCTAACCCAAACCCTAACCCTAACACTAACCCTAGCCCTAAACTTAATCCTAGGACTAACCCTAAAACTAACCCGAGCCCTAATCCTAAACCTAACCCTAACCCTAGGTTTAAGACTAACTATAACTCTCACCATAGCCCTAGCTCTAATTCCTACCCTATCACTTACCGTAACCTTATTCCTAGCCCTAAGCCTAGAATAACCCTAGCCCTAACCATACACCTTGTCCTAACCCTAGATATAAATCTAACTCTAAATCTAACCCTAATTCCATACCTAAAATGAACCCGAACACTAGCCTTAACCCTAATATTAATCCTAAAACTAGTCCTAACCAAGGGTTAGCCCTAAAATCAAACTGAGCCATAACACTAACCCTAAACTTTTACCTCAACCAAACCCTAACCTTACATTTAGCCCTAAGCCTAGCCCTAATTCAAGTCATAATCTTAACCCTAAAACTACCCCTGAACCTGTCTCTGACATTAACACAAACCGTAACTGTAAACATCACCCTAAACCTAAACCTTACCCTAACACTAGACCTAGTCCTAATCCTAATTCTAAAACTAGTTCTAACTGTAAACATAGATCATATATTAGCTGTAACCTTGAACGTAATGCTAACCATAACCTAGCCCAAATCTGAGACCTAACCCTAGCTTTCACCCTAACCCTAACCATAACAGTAGCCCTAACCCTAACCCGAAACCTAGCTCTAATGCTAGCTCTAAACTTATCCTTTACCCTAGCCAAACCCCAACCCTAATGCTAACCCTAGTCCTAAAACTAATCCTTAGTCTAACCCTAACACTAACCCTATTACTAGTCCTAAACCTAGCCCTCATTCTTGTTTTAACAATAACCTAATTCCTAACCCTAACCCTGACCCTTAGTCTGAAACTGAACCTAAACTAAACCCTAACACTAGCCCTAACCTTAACCCTATATCTAAACTTAACCCTAACACTAGACCTAGATTAAACCTAATCAAAAATCTAGCAAATCTTTAACCAAGACCTAAACAAAAAACTAGCCCTAGCTCTAATGATAACACTTAACCTTACATCTGGACCTAACCAATCCTAATTCTGGCTTTTCCCCTAACCCTAACCCTAATCCAAACACAGACCCTGACACTAACACTAACCCTAGCTTTAAAACTGACCCTAAGCGAAACCGAAACCTAACAGTAGACCTAGCCATAAATTTAAACATATCCCTTACATTACCATAGCACTAAAACTAGCTCTAAACCTAACACAAAACCTAGCCCTAATCCTAGGCCTAAATCTAGCCCAAAGCATAATCCCAACCCTAACCTAAGCTTACCCCTTACCCTAAGTCTAACACTAACGCTATTCCTAACCCTCACCTTATACCTAACCCTAGATAAAACCCAAAACCGAATCCTAAACATAAATCTAGCCCTATCCCTAATCATAATGTTTCCACTAGCCCTAATACCATCTCTAAAATTATCCTTTACCCTAAACCAAACCTTAAACCTAATGATTACCCTAGCTCTAATCCTAATTGTAAACCTAATCCTAGACCTAACCTTAAACTTCACCCTCACTGTAGCCTTAACCCAGATAAAATCCAACCCAATACTCTGACACCAACCTTAGCCCTAACCCTAACACTAACCCTAAACCTAAAACTATCCCTAACCCTAATCTGACATCTAACTCTATCCATTCCCCTAAATCTAATGATAAACTTAGCCCTAACCCTAACACTACCCTAAAACTAAAACTAGTTCTAACCCTAACCCAACATCTAACCCTATCCATTAACCTAACTCTAAAGATAACCTTATCTGTAACCCTAACACTAACACTAACTTTAACTGTAAATCTAACCCTAGATATAATCCTAAACCTAACCCTCACCCTAGTACTAACCCTAGCTCAAAACCTAACCTGTACCCTAAACCTAACCTAAACCATAACCCTAGCACTAGCCTAACCCTAACCCTAACTCTAGCCCTAATCCTATCCAAAACCATAGGCCTAATCCTAGCTCTAATGCTATTCATTACCCTAAAAATAACCCTAAACCAAATATAACCCTAGGCCTAACGCTAACAGTATCACTAACCCTAACCCTACCAATTACCCTAATCTTAACCTGAATCCTAAATATAACCCTAGCCCTAAACCTAGCTCTAACCCCATCCCTTACCCTCAACCTATCCCTCAACCTAATCCTAAACATAGCCTAACCCTAGGCCAAACCCTACCACCAATATTAGACTTATTCCTAGCCCTAAATTAGCCCTAAACTTAACCCTAACCCTAGTCTTAAGAATAACTCTGACTATCACCCTAGCTTATTCCTAGTTCTAACCCTATCCCTTACTGAAACCCAAACACTAGACCTAACCTTAGCCCTAACCCTAGAATTAAACATAACTCTAAATGTACCCTTAAGCCTAAACTCACCCTACATTAGCAATAACACTAAAATTAATTGTAAAACTACCTTTAACTTTAGCCTTAGCCCTAAAACATAACGAGTCATAGCACTAATTCTAACCCTTAACCTAAACCAAATCCTAACCCTACATCTAGCCCTAAGCCTACCGCTAATTGGAGTCCTATCCCCAACCCTAAGAGTAACCCTGACCCTGACTCTGAACTTAACACTAAACTTAGGTCAAAACATCACCCTGAACTTAAACCAACCCTAACATGAACCATAACCCCAATCTAATTCTAACCCTAACACAAACCTAACCCTAACTCTAATCCTAACCTAACCCTAACTCTAAAACTTAACCTAACCCTAATCCTAATCATAACCATAACCCTAACCATTACACTAACATTAAACCTAATGCTAAACTTAACCCTAATCCGAACTGTAAACCTAACACTCAACCTAACCCTAACTATAACAGTAATACTAACTCTAATCATAACCCTAAAACTAACCTTAAACCTTACCTTAACCCTAATCAAACACAAACACTAACACTAAACCTAACCCTAACACTAACTTTAAATTTATTGCTAACCCTAACTCTAACCCTAAATCTAAAAGTAAGCCTAACCCTAAACCTAAACCTGTAACTAACACTAACCCAAAGCCTAACCCTAACACGAATCATAAACCTAACAGTAACCCTAAGTAAACCTAACCCTAATCTTATCCCTAACACTAACCATAACACCGAATCTAACCTAACTCTATCACTAACCCTAACCATAACCATAACACTAACCTAAACCTAAGCCTAAACCTAACCCTAACACTAATCCTAATCATAACACTAACCTAACCCTCAAAATAACAGTAACCTTAACCATAACCCTAACCCTAATCCTAACACTCACCCTAACCCGAACCCTAAGAGTAACAATAACTCTAATCATAACCCTCACCCTAACCAAAAAACTTACCTGAATCCTAAACTTAACACTAACATTAACCCTAACCCTAACCCTAACGTTAACCCTAACCTAACCCTAAACATAACACAAACTTTAACCCTAAACTTACCCTAATCCTAACACTAACATAACACTAACCCTAATCCTAAAATCAAACCTTACTCTAACCATAACACTAACCCTAAAATTCACCCCAAAACTAACCTCTAACCCTAAACCTAACCCTAACCCTAAAACTAACACTAATACTACCCCTATCACTAACCCTAACTCAAAACCTAACACTAACAATTATCCTAAACCTAAACCTAACCATAATCCTAACTATAACACTAATCTTAATCCTAAACCTTACATTAAAACTAAACCTAACTTTAAACCTGACAGTAACCATAATCCTAACCGTAAATCTAACCCTAAACTTAGTTATCATGCTAAACCGAACACTAATGGTCACCGTAACTGTAACCCTAACTGTACCTCTAACACTAACCCTAAACCTAACCCTAAACCTAAGCCTAACCGAACACTATAATGAACCCTAAGTCAAACACTAACCCTAACCCAAATCTAACCCTAACCCTATCCTTTACACGAACCCTAATCCCAAACCTAACCCCAACCCTAACACTAACTCTAACCCTAAGCCTAACCTTAACCCTAACTTAACCCTAATTCTAACATTAACACTAACTCTAACCCTAACACTTACCCTAACTCTAACCCTAACAATCACCCTAACCCTAAACCTAACACTAACACTAACTCTAACTCTAATTATAACCCTAAACCTAAACCTAACCCTTACTCTAACGCTGACCCTTACCCTATCACTAACCTAACCCTAACCTAACCTTAATTCTAACACTAAACCTAACCTTAAAACTAAACAAATCTCTAATATTAATCCTAATACTAACCTTAACCCAAATCCTATGCCTAACACTAACTCTAACCCTAACACTAACACGAAACATAACACTTAACCTAACCTAAAACTAACCCTAACACTTACTCTAATGCTAATCCCAACCAAAACACTAATACTAACCCTAACACTAACCGTAAATCTAACTCTAACTCTATAACTAACCCTAACATTAAACCTAAACCTAACACTAACCCTAACACTAACCATAACCTTAAACCTAATTAATTCTAAATCTAATCTTAAACATAAGACTAATGATAACCTTAACCCTAACCCTAACACAAACCCTAACCCTAGTTGAACACTAACACTAACACAAACCCTAACCCTAACCCTAAAGCCAACCCTAAACCTAAATCAAAAGCTCACCCTAACCCTAACCTGAACCTCAAGCCTAAACCTAAACATATCTAATCACTAACCCTAACCCTAACCCTAATACTAACCCTAATTCAAACCCTAACCATAATCTTAACTGTAACCCTCAGCATAACCCAACCCTAACCCTAACACAAATTCCAACACTAAACCTAACACTAACTCTAACACTAACCCTAACCCTATGACTAACCCTAACCCTAACACTAATCCTAATCCTAACCTAATTCTAACCCTAACTTTAACCTTAACACATATCCTAACTGAAATCATAAACCTAAACTTAACCCTAACCCCAATCCTAACACAACCCTAACACTAAAACTAATCCTAATCCTAAAACTAATCCTAAACCTAACCCTAACAATAACACTAACTCTTTTCATACCCTAACCCTAGCCCTAATCCTTACCTTAAACCTAACCCTAACCCTAACCGTAATACTTCCCCTAAACTAAATACTAACCATAACCCTAAAATTAATAATAACCCTAACCCTAAATCTAATAATAACCCTAACCCTAAACCTAAACAAAACACTAATAGTAACTCTAAAACTAACCCTAACGCTAACCCTATCCCTAACACTAACACTATCCCTAACCCTAACTTCATCTCTTACCCTACTTCTACAACTAACCCTAACCACAACAGTAACCATAACCCAACACTAACCCTAACCCTAACCCTAACACTAATTTTGAACCTAAACCTAACCAAAACTCTAATACTAAGCCTAACACTAAACCTAATGCAAACCCTAACCCTAACACTAATTCTAACCCTATCCCTAACCCTAACAATAACATTAACCCTGAACCTAAACCTAACCAAAACTCTAATACTAACCCTAACACTAAACCTAATGCAAACCCTAACCCTAACACTAAACCTAACCCTGTCCCAAACCCTAACATTAACACTAAACTAACCCTTACCCTAACCTAACACTAACCCTAACTCTAACTCTAACACTAAACCTTACCAAAACACTAATACTAACCCTAACAAAACCCTAAATTTAACTGTTACCCTAACATTAACCCTAACACTAACCCAACAGGAACTCTCACCCCAGCACTAACACTAACACTAACCCTAACCCTAACCCTAATTCTAAACCTTAACCTAAATTTAAATCTAACCCTAACACTAACCCTAACCCTAACCCTAACTAAAACCTAAACCTAAATTTAAAGGTAACACTAACATTAACCCTAACTCTAAACCTCAACTTAAACCTAACCCTAACCCTAATCTATCAGTAACTCTAACCCTAAATCTAAACCTAACCATAAACCTAAACCTAACACCAACCCTAAATTTAACCCTAACACGCCAATAACGCTAACCCAAATCATTCCCCTAACCTAACCCTTACCCTAAACTAAAACTAACTTAACACTAATCATAGTCCTAAAACTAACCTTATTTTTAACCTAACCCTAACCCTAACTCTAACCTAAGCCTAAGACTAACACTAACATTAACACTAACACTAATGCAAAACATAACAATAACCCAAACCTCTCTAATCCTCACCCAAACAGTAATCCTAACCCTAACCCTTATTCTAACACGAACCATAACCCCAATCCTAACCCTCACACTAATCCTAACACTAACCATAACCTTAATTATCACCCAATTCCTAACCTGAACACAAACCCTAATCCAAATGAAAAAATGAAAAACCTAAACCTAATCTAACCCTACCCCTAACACTTACGTAACAATAAAACTAACCCTAACAAAAATTCTAACCCCAACCCTAACCCTATCACCATACATAACCATAACCCTAACGCTAAACCTAACATTAATCCTAACCGTAACCCTAAATGTAACCCTCACCATAACCCTAACTTTAAACCTAATCCTACTGTAACCCTAACCATAACCCTAACATAAACCCTAACCCTAATCCTAATTTTAACCCTTACCCTAAGCACAACCCAAATCATAATCCTAACCCTAACTGTAACTCTAACCCTATCCCTAAACTTAACCCTAACCCAAAATCTAAGCCTAACACTAAACCTAACCATAATCTTAACCCTAACCGTAACACTTTCCTAAACCTAACCCTTACCCTAACACTAAACTTAACGCTAAACTTAACCCTAACCCTAACACTAACCCTAACCCTAACCCTAACATTTATCCTAACCCTAACCCTAACCCTACAATGATGCCTAACCTTAAAACGAACCCTAAATTTAACACTAAACCTAACCGTAATCTTAACCCTAACCGTAACACTTTCCTAAACCTAATCATTACCCTAACACTAAACTTAAACCTAACCCAAACACTAACCCTAAAACTAACCCTAACCCTATCACTAACACTAACCCTTAAACTAACACTAAACCTCACCATAAATGTAACCCTAACCCTAATACTTACTCTAAATATAACCCTAACACCAACCCTAAACCTATCTCTAACACGAACCCAAAGAGTAATCCTAACCCTAAGCCTAACCCTAACTCTAACAGTAACCCTAACCCTAATCCTACACATAACCCTAACACTAACCCTAACCCTATCTCTAACATGAACCCTAAACCTAATCCTAATCATAACCCTAACACTAACGCTAACCATAACTCTAACATGAAACCTATACCTAATCTTAACCTTAACCCTAACACTAACCCACACCCTAAAAGTAACCCTAACAGAAACTCTTAAAATAACGCTGACCCTAACACAATCCCTAACCAAACCATAACCCTAATCCTAAACTAAACCGAACCCCTACCTAAAACTAATCTTACACCTAACCTTAACACTAACCTAAACACTAACCCTAACACTAACACTAACACTAACCCCAACCCTACAACTAACTTTAACCCTAAAGCTAAACCTAACCCTAATCCTAACCCTAAATCTAACCCTAATTCTAACTCTAATCTTAACCCTAACCCTAATGATAACCTTAACCCTAACCCTAAAAGAAACCCTAACCCTAACCGAACACTAACCCTAACACTAAACCTAACACTACCCCTAAAGCCAACCCTAACCCTAAATCTAAAACTAACCCTAACCCTAACCTGAACCCTAAGCCTAACCTAAACCTATCACAAACACTAACCCTAACCCTAACACTAACCCTATCCCTCACCCTAATACTATACCTAAAGCTAAGCTTTACCCTAATCTTAACTGTAATCCTAAGCCTAACCCAAGCCCTAATCCTAACACAATTCCTAACAGGAAACCTAACACTAACCTTAACACTAACCCTAACCCTAAAACTAACCCTATCCCTAACACTAACCCTGTCTCTAATCCTAACATTCCCCCTAAAACTAACCCTAACCCTAATCCTTACCCTAACCCTAACACTCAACTAACCCTAAACCTAACAATAACCATAACCCTAAACATAACACTAATCTTAAACCTAACTATTACACTAACCCAATCACTAACGCTATCCCAAATGGTAACCGTAACCCTAACCCTAACACTAACTCAAACTGCAACTCTAACCCTAAACATAATCCTAACAGTAACCCTAACCCTAACCTTAACCCTATCCCTAACCCTATTCCTAATCCTAACCTTACCCCTAAACCTATCCATTACCCTAAGCCAAACACTCTCCCTAATGATAACCTAGTCTTAACACTAAACCTTAGCCTATTCCAAACCCTAATTCTTTTACTATTCATAACCATTGGCCAAATTCTTGCTCTAGCCTTAACCCAAAACCTAACCCTTATTCTGACCCTAACACTAACCCTAGATCTAAACCTGACACTAACCCTAAACCGGACCATAATTTTTCCCTTACCAGTAAACCTATACCTTAACCTAACAATAACACTAGCACTAGACCAAACCTCATCCTAAACAGAGTCATAAATCTGGCCCTAGCCCTAAACCAAAACCTTTAACTAACCCTGACAATAACCCTTAACCTAACACAAAGACTAACCCTATGCTAGACCCAACGCTATTCCTAATTCTGGCCCTAATCCTAACCCAAACACTGACGCTTATTCTAACACAAACCAATAGCTCTAAAACTTATCCTAACCTAAAATCTAACCCTAATACTAGACTTATCCATAACCCTAACCATAAAACTAGCCATAACCATAACCCATAGCCCTAAAGCTAGCCATAAACATCACACAAACCTAGCCCTTATTCTAGCCCTAAACCTAGCCCTAATTGTAACTCTAACCATAACACTAGACATAACCCTAACCCTAACCCTAACCCTCGACCTAGTCCTAAACCTAGCTCAAACTCTAACCTTTTCCCTAATCATAACACTAACCCTAACCCGAACCCTAGCAATGACTCTAAACTTAACCCTCGCCCTATACCTAACCCTAGCACAAACCCTAATTTAATACTTACCCTTAATAGAACCCTGACACTAACCCTAGGCCTAACCCTAATCCAATCCATAAACTTAACCTTAACCCTAGCCCTAAACTTAGCTCTAACCCTATCCATTACCCTAAAGGTAAGCCTAAACCAAATGTTAACCCTAGGCCTAACGCTAACCCTATCGCTATCAATAACCATATACATTACTCTAAACCTAACCTGAATCCTAAACCTAACCCTATCCATTACCCGAATCCTAAACCAAACCCTAATGATAATACAAGTCTTAACCCTAAACCTTAACCTAAACCAAGCCATACCCAGACCCTGACCATAATATAACACCTAGCTCTAAACCTGACCCTTACCATAAACCTAACTCTTAAACTAGAACTAGCCATAACCTAATCATAAAACTACCACTTACTTTGAATCTAGACCTGACATTAGCCCTAGCCCTAATCCTAGCCCTATCACTAACACATATCCTCATCCTGGCACTAAATCTTGCCTTAATCCTTTCCCGAACCCTAACCCTAGCCCTAAATCAAATTCTAACCCAAACCCTAACGATAAACCTAGCTATAACACTCTTCCCCTAAATCTAACCCTAACACTAACACTAACCATATTACTAGCCCTAACCCTAGGCCTAACTCTAACACTAACCTTAGCGCTAATCCTTGCCCTAATTTAGCCCTAACTCTAAACCTACCTCTAACTCTAGCTCAAGGAATAACACTAATTGCACCCCAGTCCTATTTCTAGTTCTAACCCTATCCATTACAGTAACCCTATAACTAGCCCTAACCTTACCCTGATGCAGGCCCTAGCCCTAAACCTAGATCTAACCATAACAAGAAATCTAAGCCTAAACCTAATCCTACCACTAGTCCTAACACTATCGCTAATTCTAAATCTAGCCCTATTCCTAGCCCTTGCTCTAAAGCAAAACTGAGCCATAGCCCTAACTTAACCCTAGCCTAATGGTAACGCTAGACCTGACATTAGCCCTATTTTTTTTAAAATTTTTAATACTTACCCTAACCCTAACGCAAAACCTAACCCCACACCTAGCCTTAATCATAGCCCTGATTTGATTCCTATCCCTAACCCTGATCAGTAACACTGATCCTGACTCTGACCCTAACACTAACCCTATCTCTAATCATCTCCCTAAACCTAAACCTAATCTAAACACTAGACCTTGACCTAGAATAATGCTATCTCTAATCATAACCCTAGTTCTTACATTAGCTGTAGTCCTTCACTAACCCTAACTTAACCAAAAACCTAGCCCTAATCTGAGCCCTAATTCTAGTTTTAATTGTAGCCCTAACCCGATCCCTAGCCCTAACACTTAAGCTAAACCTAACCCTAAAACTAAACCTTTTCCGAACCCAAAACCTAAACCGAAACATAGCCCTATTCCTAATGATAGCACTAGCCCTCAATCTAGATATAATTTTATCCATTACCCTAACTATAACCCAAAGCAAATTCTAACCCTAGACCTAACCCTAACCATAGCCCTCTCATAACCATAACCGTAGTCCTAACTGTAGCTCTAATCCTATCCATTACCTGAACCATATCTTTAACCAAATTGTATTCCTAGGCCTAACTCTAACCCTATGCCTTACACTAACCCTGTCCATTATACTAAACCTAACCTGAACCTGAAACCTAACCATATCCATTACCCTAACCCTAATGCTAATTTTAGCCCTAACCCTAAATCTTAACTTAACCCATACCTTAATTCTGACTCTGACCCTAATAATATCCCCAACTGTAATCCTGACCCTAACACTCAATGTAACCCTTACAATTGACCTGGTCATAAACCTAAACCTAAAATTTTCCCTAACCATAAGCCTAGAACTGGCATTAGCCATAGATCCTATCCTAGCCCTAACCATAGCACAAACACTACCACCAATCCTAGCCCTAAGACTAGCCTTAATCCTAATCCTAACCTTAACCAGAGCCCTAACCCTAATTTTATTCCATGTCCTAGCCCAAAATGTAGCTGTAACATCATACCTTACCCTAACCCTAATGCTAACCCTAACACTAGCCCTAACTCTAGGCCAAAATCTAACACTAACCTTAGGGCTAATCCTAGCCCTAAATTAACCCTAATCCTAAACCTAATCCTATCCCTAACCCTATGATTAACTCTATTTCTCGCCCTAGACCTATCCCTAGTTCAAAACCTATCCCTTAACACAACCCAAAGCCTAGCCCTATTCCTAGCCCCAACCCTATCTCTAACCACCATCCAAGCCCTAAATCTTGTTGTAAACCCTAAACTTAATCCCAAACCTCACCCTAACACTAGCCCTAAACTTAATGCTAATTGGGAAACTAGCTCTAACCCTACCCTAGCCCTAAACGATTAGGTTAACCCTAATTGTTAACCTAAACCAAACATTAAACTTATACCTATCCTTAAACAGCCCTAATTTGAGTCCTAACGCTAACCATAAAAATAACCCTGACCCTGACTGGGACCCTAACAGTACCCCTAGCTCTAAACATTTCCCTAACGCTAACTCTAGAACTAGCCCTAATCAGAAAACTAGTTCTCTTATTAGCCATAGCCCTAATGCTAACACAAATCCTAGCCTAATCTTACACTTACTCTAACCTTAACCTTAACCCTAGCCCTAACCTTAGATCTAACCCTATCCATTACACTAAAGATAAGCCTAAACCAAATGATAACCCTATGCCTATCAATAACCTTATCACTAACACTAACCCTATCTATTACCCTAAAACTAACCTGAACCATACAACTGATTCTATCCATTACCCTATCTGTAACCCTAACCCTAAAGCTAATTCAATCCTTAACCCTAAAACTTAACCTAAACCAAACCCTACACAGAACCTGACCCTAATAATACACCTAGCTTTAAACTGACTCTTACATAAACCTAACCCTTACACTGGACCTAGCCATAACCTAAACATAAAACTAACACTAACCATAAATATAGAACTGATATTATCCTATCCCAAATCCTAGTCCTAGCCCTAACAGAAACCCTCATACTAGCACTAAACATAGCCTTAATCCTAACCCTAACTCTAACCCTAATTCCAAGCCTCCCGCTAGGCCTAAACCTAGCAATAACTTCATTCCTTCCCCTAACCCTAAACCTAACCCTAGGCCTAAGCATAACACTAACCCAAGCCCTAAATCTAGTCCGAATTTAGACCTAATCCTAAACCTAACCCTAATACTAGCCCTAAGACTAACTCTAACTCTTGTCCTAGCCCAATTTCTAGTTCTAACTCTATCCATTAATAACCCTTACACTAGCTCTATCCTTAGTCCTAAACCTAGTGATAGCCCTAAACCTAGATCTAACCATAACAGTAAACCTAAGCCTAAACCTCACCATACCACTAGCACCAACACTATCGTTAATCCTAAAGGTAGCCCTAGCTGTAAAACAAAACTGTGACAAAGCCCTAACGCTAACCCTAACCAAACCATAATCATAGACTTGACATTAAACCTACCCCTAATTCTTACTCTAACACTTACACAAACCCTAATCCGACACTAGCCTTAACCCTAGCCCTAATTCTAGTCTACCGCTAACCCTGATCAGTAACACTGAAATTGACTCTGATGGTAACACGAACCCTATCTCTAATCATCACCCTAAACCTAAACCTAATCTACACACTAGATTTAGACATAATGCTAAACTTAACACTAGAATTATCGTAACCCTAGTTCTAACATTTACCCTAGTCCTAAATAGCCCTAACCTAACTCAAAACTTAGACCTAATCAGAGCCCTAACCCTAGCTTTAACCCTAGCCCTAGCCCTAACCCTAGCCCTAACACTTATCTAAACCTATCTATTAACCTAAACCTTGTCCTAACTGGAAATCTAACCCAAACCATAGCCCTAATCCTAACCATAATCCTAGCCCTATCACTAGCTATAATCTTATGCATTAACCTAACCATAAAACTAACTAAATTCTAACCCTATGCATAACCCTAACCAAATCTCTAACCTAACCATAACCCTAGTCATAAATGTAGCTCTAATTCAAACTATTACCAAAACCATAACCCTAGCCGAATTCTATCCCTAGGCCTAAACCTAACCCTATACCTAACCCTAAACCTGTCCATAACTCTAATTAACCTTAACCCTAAACTTAACCGTATCCATTACCCTAACCCTAACACTAACCCTAATGCTAATTTGAGCCCTAAGTCTAATCATTAACCGAACCCATACCCTAACACTGACTCTGACCCTAATAATACCCCTAGTTGTAAACCTGACCCTAAACTTCAACCTAACAATTACAATAGACCTGGCTATAATCATTAGACTAAAACTATCCCTAACCATAACCCTAAATTTGACATTGGCCATATACCTAATCCTACTCTTAACCCTAATACAAATCCTAGCCCTTATCCTATCCCTAAGCCTAGCCTTAATCCTAACCCTAATATTAACCCTAGCCCTAACCCTAATTTTATGCTTTGCCTTAGCCCTAAATGTAGCTGTAACATCATACGTTACCCTAAGCCTAATGCTAACTCTAACCCTAGCCCTAAACCTAGGCCTAAACCTACCACTAACCAGAGCTCTAATCTAGCCCTAATTTAGCCATAACCCTAAACCTAACACTATGCCTAGCCCTAAGACTAACTCTAACTCTCGCCCTATTTTTATCCCCAGTTCTAAATCTATTCATTACCATGACCCAAATCCTATCCATATCCCTAGCCCCAAGCCTATCTCTAACCTTCACCCTACCCCTAAACCTGGATCTAACCCTAACCTTTTGCCTAAAGCTCACTTGAAAACTAGCCCTAACCCAAATGACAATTGGAAAACTAGCCCTAAAACTACCCTAGCCCTAAAACAAAATCGAGCCATAACCTTAACCCCAACCCTTGACCTAAACCAAATTTGACTCGCAACTCTAACCCTAGATGTAACCCTGACCCTTACTTGGACCCAAAATTAACCCTAGCTCTAAATATTGACCTAACTTTAACCCTAGAACTAGCCTTAATCAGAATCCTAGTTCTTTCATTAGCTGTAGCCCTAATGCTAACACAATCCTAGCCCTATTCCAAGCCCTAAACCTAGGTTTAACCCTAACCCTAACCCTATCCCTAATCCTAACCCTAACCCTAACTCTACCTCTATTCCTATCCCTTACCCTAAGCCAAACCCTCACCCTAATGATACCCTAATCCTAAACATAATACATAGCCTACCTCAAACCCTATCTCTTTAACTAGTCCTACCCTAGCCCTCATTCTAGATCTAAACCTAACTCTAACCCCTGACACTTATTCTGACCCTAACACTAACCCTAGGTGTAAACCCGACACCCTGAAGCGAACACCTAATCCTACCCCTACTGGTAAACTAATACCTAAACCTAACAGTAACTCTAGCACTAGAACAAACCTAATCCTAAATAGAGTCATAAATCTAGCCTTAGGCCTAAAGAAAAAACCTAGCACTAGCCCTATCAATAACCATTAACCTAAAGTAAAGACTAACTCTATCCCTTTACCCAATGCTGGTCCTAAATCTGGCTCTCATCCTAAACCTAACCCTAACCCGACAATGACAGTTACCCTAAAACAAACCCTAGCTCTAAATCTTATCCTAACCCAAACCTAACTAGAACACTAGATTTATCCATAACCCCTAACCCTAAAACTAGCCATAACCATATCCCTAGCTCTTACATTACCCATAACCCTAATGCTAGCCATAAACCTCACACAAATGTAGCCCTTATCCTAGCCCTAGCCTAGCCTTATTGTAACCCTAACCAGAAGCCTAGACCTAACGCTAAACCTAACCCTCACCCTAACCCCAATTTTAGCTCAAACTCTAACCTTGTGATTAGGGCTAGTTGTAGGGTTAGGGTTATGGCTATGTCTAGTGTTAGGTTTAGGTTTTTGGTTAGGGTCAGGTTTAGAGATAGGTTAAGTGTTAAAGGCAGGGTCAGTGTAAAGGATAGAGTTAGAGTTAAGATTAAAGCCAGAATTGGAACTAGGTTTATGTCTAGGGGTAGGGTTAGTCTTTGCATTAATTTAAGGGTTATTGTTAGGGCTAAGGCTAGGTTTTTGTTTAGGTCTACAACTAAGTTAAAGCTAGATTAAGGATTTGGTTTTGGTCTAAGGCTAGGGATAGGGTCAGATTTAGGTATAAGGTTACTGGTAGTGCTAGTGTTATGGTTTGGAGTAGTGTTAGGGTCAGGTTTAGACCTAGGTTAGTGTTATGGTCAGTATAAAGTTCACGGTTAGGGTTAAGGTTTGGGATAGGGTTAGAGCTAGAATGAGGGCTAGGGTTAGGACTATTAATTGGTGAGAGTTTTGATTAGCCTGAGGATTAGGGATAGGTCTAGGGTTACCATTAGGGTTAGGGTTTTGCTTAGGGTTAGAGATAGGGTTAGAGCTAGTGTTAGGGGTAGGGTTAGGGTCAGGTTAGGGTTAAAGCTAGGTGTAGGGGCTCGGATTAGGGATAATTTTTGTGTTAGTGTAAGGGTAGGGTTAGAGCAACAAGTAATGTAAGAACCAGGGTTACAATTAGGGTTACCTTTATGGTTAGGGTTATTGGTAGTTCTAGTGTTAGTGTTAGATTTAAGGTTAGGGTGATATTTAGAGCTAGGGTGAGTATTAGGATATGAGTCAGGGTCAGGGTTAGTTTTAAGGTTAGGGTTAGGACTCCATTAGGGCTAGGATTAGTTTTTGTAGTAGTTTAGGGTTTGGTTTAAGTTAAGGTTTAGGGTTAGGTCTATTGCTTGGTTTTGTTTTAGTCCTAGGGTTAGAGTTAGGGCTAGTTTTACAATTAGTGTTAGGGTTAGGGCTAGTGTTAGTGTTAGGCTTAGACTTAGAGTTAGGGTTACATTTATAGTTAGGTTAGATCTAGGATTAGGCTAGGATTAAGGATAGGACAAGGGTTAGGGCCAAGGTTAGAGTTATGGTAAGGGACAGTTTTAGACCTAGGGATAGGGCTAGTGTGAAAGTTAGAGTATAGTGATAGGGCTAAAATTAGAGTTAGGGTTTGGGATAGGTTTAAATTAGGGCCAGGATTAGGGATAGTATTAGTGTTCAGCTTAGGCCTAGTGATAGGGATAGGGTTAGGTTTAAGTTTAAGATAAAGAATGGCATTATAGCTAGGTTTAGAAGTAGGGTGAGGTTTAGAGTTAGGGTTAGGGTTAGGGTTGGGTTAAGGGTTATGATTAAGCTAGGTTTAGGGCTAGGTTTAGGGCTAGTGTTTGTATTAGATTCAGGGCTAGGATTATTGATAGGGCTAATATCAGGTCTAGGGTTGTGGTTAAAGATAGTTTTAGGGTTAGGCTTATGGCTACGTTAGTGTAAGGGTTAGGTTTAGGGTAAGGGTCAGGTTTAGAGCTCAGGGAATTATTAGGATTAAGATTTGGCTTAGGTAAGGATTTAGGTTTACAGCTCAAATTAGCATTAGTGTTAGGGTTAGGGGTATAGTTAGTGTTTGTTTTAAGGTTCAGGTTTGGTTTAGGGTAATTGGTAGAGTTACCTTTAGTGATAGGGCTAGGGTTAGCATTAGGGTAAGAATAATGGTTATGGTAATTGATAGGGTTAGAGCTTAGGTTAGAACTAGAGTTATGGTTAGGAATATGCCTTGAGTTATGGTTAGAGTTAGTGTTAGAACTAGGGTTAGGTTTAGGTTTAGGGTTATGTTTAGCATAAAGTTTAGGTTTTCAGCTAGAGTTAGGGCTAGGTTTAGGGTTAGGTATAGGGATAGGATTATAGTAGGTTTAGGATTAGTGTTAGAGTTAGGGCTAGGGTTATCATTAATGTTAGGGTTAGGGTTAAGGTAACGGATAGGGTTAGGATAGGTTTAGATTTAGTTTAGAGTTAGAATTAGTGATAGTGTTAGAATTGGAGCTTTGGATATGTTTAGGATTATGGTTTGATCTAGAGTTAGGGCCATGATGAGTTTAATTTTAGGGTTATATCTATGGTTAGTTTTCCAATTAGGGTTAGAGTTAACGTTAGGTTTTGGGGCTAGGATTATCAATAAGTTTATGTTTAGGGTTAGGGTTTAAGGTAGTTTTAGAGCTAGGTTTAGGGCTAGGTTAAATTTAGGATACGGGCTAGGGTTAGGGTGAGACTTAGGGATAGGTCTAGGTTTATGTTTAGGGTAAGGGTTAGGCTTTGAGCTATCTTAGGACTAAGGTGATGGCTAGGATTAGGTATAGGGCTAGTGTTAGGGTTAGGGTTATGCTTAGGGCTAGGTTTAGGCCTAAAATTGGCTCTATGTTTAGAGTTAGGTTTAGTCCTAAGGTTAGGGCTATGGGTAATGTAAGATCTAGGGTTATGATTAGGGCTAGTTTTAGGGTTAGGTTTATGGCTTGGTCTAGAGTTAGGTTCAGGTTTGTGTTAGTTTCAGGTTTAGAGTTAGGTTTAGTTCTAAAGCCAGGATCAGTGTTTGGGTTAGAGTTAAAGTTAGGGTTTAAAGCCAGAATTAGGACAAGGTTTAGGTCTAGGGGTAGAGTTAGTGTTTGGGTTAAGTCCAGTTTTTTGTTAGGGCTAGGGCTAGGATTTTGTTTAGGTCTAGAGCTAGAGTTCAGGCTAGATTTAGGATTAGGTTTAAGTCTAGAGCTAGTGGTGGGGATAGGTTTAGGTATAAGGTTAGAAATAGGGCAAGTGTTAGGTTTTGGTTTATGGTTAGGGTCATGTTTAGGCCTAGGGTTTATGTTATGGTCAAAATAAGAGTCAGCTTTGGGGTTAGGGTTTAGGATAGTGTTAGAGCTAGAATGAGATCTAGTGTTAGGACTATTAATAGGGTTA
Organism: Marmota flaviventris; assembly: GCF_047511675.1. NCBI lineage: Eukaryota > Metazoa > Chordata > Mammalia > Rodentia > Sciuridae > Marmota > Marmota flaviventris. Next base: position 131,753,550 of record NC_092503.1, on the reverse strand, counting down.
GGATTTGGTTAGCCTAAGGATTAGCAATAGGTCTAGGGTTACCATTAGGGTTAAGGTTTTACTCAGGGTAAGGCATAGGGTTAGGGCTAGCGTTAGGTTTATGGTTAGGGGTTAAGCTAGGTTAGGGCTCAGATTAGGGCTAGATTTTGTGTGAGGTTTAAGGCTAGGGTTAGGGCAATGGCTAATATAAGAACTAGGGTTAAAATTAGGGTTAGGTATAGGGGTAGGCCAAGTGATATGTTTCGGTTTAAGATTAGGGTGATATTTATAGCTAGGGATAGTGTTAGGATATAGGCACTTCAGGGTTAATTTTAGGTTTAGGGTTAGGACTTGAATTATGGCTAGGTTTACTCTTAGGGTTCAGTTTAAGTTTAGGGTGGTGTTTAGAGCTAGGATGAGTGTTACGATATAAGTCAGGTTCAGGGTTATTTTTAAGGTTATGATTAGGACTCAAATTAGGGTAGGGTTAGATCTAGATGCAGTCCTCAGGTTTGGTTGAAGTTAAGATTAGTGTTAGGCCTTTTGCTCAGTTTTGTTTTAGTGCTATGGTTAGATTTAGGGCTAGCTTTATGATTAGCTTTAGGTTTAGGGCTAGGGTTATGGTTAGGTTTAGGATTAAGTCTAGATTTAAGGCTAGGATTAGGGCTAGGTTTTGTGCTAGGTTTAGGGCAAGAATTAGGGCTAGGACTAATGTCAGGTCTAGGTTCATAGTTAGTGATATTTTTAGGGTTAGGTTTATGGCTAGGTGAAATTAAAATATTACGTTTAGGGAAAGGGTAAGATTAAGAGCTGGGGTATTATTAGGGTCAGAGTCAGGCTTCAGATTTGGGTTAGGTTAAGGTTTAAGGTTAAGGCTCAAAATTAGCATTAAGGTTATAATTAGGGTTAGGGTAATAAATAGTGTTAGGTTTAGGGTTCAGGTTAGGTTTAGGGTAATGGATATGGTTAGGGATTGTGATAGGTTTAGAGTTAGGCCTATGGTTAGCATTAGGGTCAAGGTTATTGTTATGGTAATTAACAGGATTAGACATAGGGTTAGGGCTAGAATAATGCTTAGGATTAAGGCTAGAGTTAGGGTTAGTGTCAGGTTTAGGGCGAGGGTTACATCTTAGGATAAGGTTTAGGGTACAGTTTAGGGTTTGAGCTAGGATTTTTGCTATGTCTGACGTTAATTTGGGCTTTGGTCTAGGGTTATGGTCATGGTTAGTGTTACGGTTAGGGCTAGGGTTATCATTAGGTTTAGGGTAATATATTTAGATATCAGGTTAAAGATAGTGCTAGGTTTACATTAGCGTTAGATTTAGGTTTAGGATTAGGGTGAGGGTTTGAGTGACCTTAGATTTAGAGTTACAGTTTGGTTAACTGTTAGTTCTAGGGTTAGGTTTATGTTTAGGGTTAGGGTAGGTTTAGCTTTAGGTCTAGTGTTATCATTAGTGTTAAGTTTAGGGTTAGAATAATGGGTAGGGTTTGAACGAGGGTTAGGGCTAGGGTTAAGATTAGGATTAGGGCTGGGGTTAGGATTAGGGTTAGGCCTTGGGTTAGTGTTAAGGTTAGATTAAGTGTAAGGTTTAGGGATTTAGCTAGGTTTAGGGCTCGGGTGAGGGTTAGGTATACAGTCTGGGCTAGGATAGGGTTAGGGTTAGATTTAGGGCTAGAGTTAGCATTAGTTTTAGGGTTATGGTTAGTGAATGGATAGAGTTAGAGCTAGGGTTTGGGCTATGGTTACAGTTAGGATTAGGGCTAGAGTTAGTGTGAGGTTTAGCGTTTGGGCTAGGTTTATGTTAAGTGTAAGGTTTAGGGTTTGAACTAGGGTTAGGGCTAGAAAGAGGGTTAGGTTTAGGGTTAGGGCTAGGTTTAGGGTTAGGGTTATGCTTAGGGTTCAGTTTAGGGCTGTAAGTAGGGCTAGGTTTTGTGTGAGGTTTATGGCTAGTGTTAGGTATAAGGGTAATGTAAGAGCTAGAGTTTTGGTTATGGCTAGATTTAGAGTTCCTCTAGTGTTAGGGTTAGTTTTGGGGTTAGGATAAGGTTTAGAGTTAAGGTTTTTGTTAGGGTAAGTGTCAGGTTTCAGGTTAGGATTAGGTTTAGGGTTAGGTCCAGAATGAGGACTAAGGTAAGGTCTAGAGTTAGAGTTAGTGTTTGGTTTACATTAAGGGTTATTGTTAGGCCTAAGGCTAGGTTTATGGCTATATTTAGGATTAGGTTTAGGTCTAGAGCTAGTGTTAGTGTTAGGTTTAGCGTTAGAGTTACTGGTAGGGCTAGTGTTAGGTTTTGGTTAAGGGTTATGGTCAAGTTTAAACCTAGGTTTAGATTTAGGGTCAGAATAAGTATCAGCATTAGGTTTAGGGTTTGGGTTAAGTTTAGAGCTACAATGAGGGCTAGGTTTAGGACTAGTAATAGAGTTATGGTTTGGGGTAGGCATAGAATTAGGGTTAGGATTAGGGTAGCAATGGGGTGAGGGCTTGGCTAAGTGTAAGATATAGGGTTAGAGCTAGGATTAAGACAAGGGATAGGGCTAGGTTAGGGACAGGGTTAGGGTTAGGGTTAAAGCTAGGGTTAAGCCTTGGATTAAGGGTAGGTTTTGTGTTAGGTCTAGGCATATGACTTATTTAAGAACTGACATTATGATTAGGGCTAGTTTTATGGTTAGGTTTAGGTTGAGGTCTAGTGTTAGGATTTTTTTTAGGTTTAGGTATAATGTAATGTGTAGAGCTAGGATTAGTGTTAAGGTCAGAGTCAGGGTTAGTATTAGTTCTAGGGTTAGAGATAGGATTCAAATTAGGGCTAGGTTTAGGGCTACGTGTAGGATTAGTGTTTGGTTAAGGTTAAGTTTTAGGGTCAGTGCTATTGCTCCATTTGGCTTGAGGGCTAGGGCTAGGGCTAATTTTCAAATTAGCGTTCGGGTTAGAGCTAGTGTAAGGGTGTGCTTTAGGATTAGGGTTAGGGTTAGATTTAGAGTTAGGGTTAGATCTAGGTTTAGGGCTACAGTGAAGATTAGGGCTAGGGTTAGGGCTAGGGTTTGAGTTATCATAAGGGATAGAGTTAGAACTAGGGATAGGGATAGGGCGAGATTTAGAGTTAGTGTTAGTGTTAGGGTTAGATTTAGGATTAGAATTAGGGCTTAATTAGGATTAGAGCTAGGGTTAGTATTAAGGCTGAGCCTAGGTTTATGGCTAAAGCTATGGTTATGGTTAGGTATGATGTTATAGCTAGCTTTAGAACTAGGAAAAGGGTTACAAAATTAGGGTTAGTATAAAGGCTGAGCCTAGGTTTATGGCTACGGTTAGGGTTATGGTTAGGTATGATGTTATAGCTAGCTTTAGAATGAGGGAAAGGGTTAAAATTTGGGTTATGTCTATGATTAGGGTTAGGTTTAGGATTAAGGCTAAGATCAGGGCTAGGATTAGACCTGAGTTGGTTTGGGTTAGGGCTTCATTAGGGCTAGGGCTAATGTCAGTTCTAGGGTTATGGTTAGAAATAGTTTTAGGGTTAAGATTATTAGGGTTAGGATTAGGTTTATGGATATGATTAGGTTTAGGGTTCAGGTTAGGTTTAGGGTTCAGGTTAGGTTTAGGGTAATGTATAGGTTTAGGGTTAGGAAAAGTTTTAGGGTTATCATAGTGTTAGCATTAGGGTTAGGATTAGGAATAGGGTAATGGATAGGGTTACAGCTCGGGTTAGGGCTAGGTTTATGGTTAGGATCAAGGCTAGGGTTCAGGTTAGTTTTTGGATTATGTCAAGGGTTAGGTTTAGGGTTAGGTTTAGGGTAAGTGTTGGGGCTAGAATTAGGGTTATGTTTAGGATTAAAGGTATTATTAGGGCTCCAATTAGGGATCAGTTTTGGGTTATGTTAGGGTTAGGTTTAGGGCTACAGCCAATGTAAGAACTAGGGTTACAATTAGAACTAGTTTTAGGGTTAGGGTTAGGGCTAGATCTAGTGTTAGGTTTAGGTTTAGGTTTTGAGTGATGTTTAGATCTAGGGTTAGTGTTATGGTCATAGTCAGGGTCAGGGTTTGTTTTAGGGTTAGGGATAGGCCTCGAATTAGAGCTAGATTTAGAGCTAGGTGTAGGCTTATTGTTTGGTTTATGTTAAAGGTTAGGGTTAGGGCTATGGCTTGGTGGTTTTGTAGGGTTAGGGCTAGGGTAGAGCTAGTTTAAGGATTATCATTAGTGTTACAGCTTGTATTAATGAGAGGTTTAGCTTAGGGTTAGGGTTAGATTTGAATTAGTGTTAGATATAGGATCAGGGCTAGAGCTAGGTTTAGGGCTAATGTAAAGGCAAGTGATAGGATTGTGGTAAGGGATAGGGTTAGAACTGGAAATAGGACTAAGGCAAGAGTTAGAGTTAGTCTTTGGGCTAGGGTTAGGTTAGGTTTAGGGCCAAATTAGGGCTAGGATTAGGTCTAGCGTTTGTATTAGAGTTAGGCCTAGTTTTAGGCTTAGGTTTAGGTTTAGGGATAGGGTTAGGCTTAGGGGAAGGGATGGGGTTAGAGCTAGTTTTAGGGCTAGGTCGAAGGTTAGAATTCAGTTAGGGCTATGGTTATGGTTTGGTTTAGTAGTAAGGCTAGGTTTAGGGGTAGGATGAGAGTAAGGATTTTTTATAGGTTATGGCAAGAATTAGGGCTAGGGCTAGTGTCAGGTGTAGGCTTACGTTAGGGATAGATTGAGGTTTAGATTTATGGCTATGTCTAGTGTAAGGGTTCGTTTAGGGTAAGGGTCAGGTTTACATCTAAGGGTATTATTAGGGTTAAAATTCGGTTTCGGGTTTGGTTTAGGTTAGGGTTTAGGTCCAGAGCTTGAATTAGCATTAAGATATGGTTAGGGTAATGATAGGTTTAGGTTTAGAGTTCATGTTAGGTGTAGGGTAATTGATAGGGTTAGAGTTAGTAAAAGTGTTAGGGTTAGGCCTAGGGTTATCCTTAGGGTTATGGTTGAGCTTAGGATAATGGATAGGGTTAGGGCTAGGGTTATGGTTTGTATTAGGGCTAGAGTTAGTGTTAGGCCTAGGGTTAGGGTAAGGTTTAGTTTTAGAATATGGTTTAGAGTTTGAGCTAGGGTTAGCACTAGGGCAATGGTTAGGTTTAGGGTTAGGTCTAGGTTATAGTTAAGGTTAGGGTCACGGTTAGTGTTAAGATTAGGACTAGGGTTATCATTAGGTTTAGGGTATTGGATAGGATTTGATTTCGTGTTATGGTTAGGTTTAGGGTTAGGTTTTGGCTTAAGTTTAGGATTAGGGATAGGCTAAGGGTTAGGTTTAGGGTTTGAGCAAGGGTTAGCTCTATGCAAGGGTTAGGTTTATGGTTATGTCTATGGTTAGGGTTAGGGTAGATTTAGGGTAAGAGCTAGGGTTATCATCAGGATTAGGGTTAGGGTTAGGGAAATTGGTAGGGAAATGGGTAGGGTTAGAGTTAGGGTTAGGGCTAAGGTTATCATTAAGTTTAGGCTTAGAGTTAATGTAATATGTAGGCTTAGAGCTAGGGTTAGGGATAGGGTTAAGGTTAGGATTAGGTCTAGGGTTAATTTTAGGTTTAGGTTTAAACCATGGGTTAGTGTTAGGATTAGGTTAAGTTTAAGGGTTAGGGATTGAGGTAATATTTGGTCTAGGACTAGGATTAGAGTTAAAGTCAGTGTGAGGGACAGGGCTAAGTTTAGCATTAGGTTTAGGGTTAGGGTTAGGGTAATGGATAGAGTTAGAGGTAGGTTTTGGCCTATGGTGATGGCTTGTTTCAGGGTTAGTGATATGGCTAACTCTAGTGTTAGGGTTATGTTTATTTGTTAGGCTAAGTTTTAGAGCTAGAGTTTGTGTTAGGGTAAGGTTCAGTGTTCGGGTTAGGGTTAGGTTTATTGTTACGGCCTGCATTAGGACTAGGGTTTGGTCTAGGGGTAGGGTTAGTGTTTGGTTTAGGATAAGGGTTATTATTAGGGCCAGGGTTAAGTTTGTGCTTAGGCATTGGCCTAGAGTTATCACTAGATAAAGGATTAAGTGTAGTCTAGGTCTAGTGTTAGGGTAAGGTTTAGTTATAGGGTTATAGGTAGTGCCAATGTTAGAGGTCGGTTTAGGATTAGGGTCATTTTTAGACCTATGGTTAGTGTTAGGGTCAGAAAAAGGGTCAGGGTTAGGGTTAGATTTTGGGATAGTGATAAAGCTACATTGAGAATCAGGGTTAGGACTAGTAATAGAGTTATGTTTTGGGTTAGGATAAGAATTAGGTTTAGGACTAGGGTAGCTTTAGGATTAAAGTTTGGCTTAGGGTAAGTGATAGGGTTAGCACTAGTGTTAGGGCTAGGGTTAGGGTTAGGGTTAGGGCTAGGGTTATGTTTAGGGTTAGGGTTAAATCTTGGGTTAGAGCTTGGATTAGGGCAAAGCTAGGTTTTGTTTTAGCTTTAGGGCTACGGCTAATGTAAGAAATAGGGTTACAATTATGGCTAGTTTTAGGGTTTGTGTTACATCTAGGTTTAGTGTTTGGTTAGGTTTAGGGTTAGGGTTATGTTTAGGGTAATATATAGTTTAGGGTGAGCGAAAGTGTTAAGGTTAGGCCAAGGATGACCATTAGGGTTAGGACTAGGGTTAGGGTTAGAGTAATGGATAGCGTTAGAGCTAGGGTTAGGGCTAGGGTTATGGTTAGTGTTAGTGTAAGGTTTAGTGTTAGATTTAGGGTTAGTGCAAGGTTTAAAGGTAGGGTTACATTTAGTGTAAGGGTTAAGACTTGGTTTAGGTTTAGTGTTAGGGTTTAAGCTATGGTTGGGCTCACATTAGGGCTAGAATTTGGGTTACATTAGGGCTAGTGTTAGGGATAAAACTAATGTAATAACTAGGGTTATGATTAGGGCTAATTTTAGGGTTACAGTTAGGGCTAAGTATAGTTTTATGGTTAAGTTTAATTTAGGGTGATGTTTTGAGCTAAGGTTAGTGTTAAGTTCAGAATCAGGGTCAGGGTTAGTTTTAGGGTTGGGCATAGGACTCCAATTAGGGGTAGGCTTAGGGCTAGATGTAGGGTTAGGATTTGGTTTAGGTTAAGGGTTAGGATTAGTGCTATGGCTCGTTATGTTTTAGGGCTAAGGCTAGAGTTAAGAGTAGTTTTATGATTAATGTTAGTGTTATTGCTGGTGATAGGGTGAACTTAGGCTTAGGGTTACATTTAGAGTTATGGTTAATTGTAGGGTTAGGGCTAAGGTTAGGTCTAGTATTTGGGTTTCAGTAAGGGATAGGGTTAGAACTAGGAATAATGCTAGGGTGATAGTTAGAGTTAGTCTTAGGGCTAGGGTTAGGGTTAAGTTTAGGATAAATTAGGGCTAGGAATATATCTAGTATTGGTGGTAGGGTTAGGCCTAGGGTTAGGCTATGTTTAGGATTAGGTTTAGGGTTAGGTTGAGGAGAAGGGATGGGATTATAGCTAGGTTTAGGACTAGGGCAATGATTAGAATTAGGTTTAGGTCTAGGGTTCGGTTTCTGTTAGAATTAAGGCTACATTTGGGGTTAGGATGAGGGCTAGGGTTTGTGTTAGGGTTAGGGCAAGTTTTAGGCATAAGGATAATCTCAGGTTTAGGGTTATGGCTAAGATAGTTATAGGGTTAGGTTCACAGCTAGGTCTAATGTTAGGTTTAGAGTAAGACCCAGGTTAAGAATAAGGTGTATTTTTAGGGTCAGGATCAGGTTTCAGGTTTGTGTTAGTTTAATTATTTGGTTAGGGCTCAAATTTGTGTTAGGGTTAGAATTAGGGATAGATTTATGAATAGGTTTAGGTTTAGGATTCAGGTTAAGATTAGGGTAATTTGTAGGGTTAGGGTTAGTGATACAGTTAACGTTAGGCCTAGGTTTAGTATTTGGTTTAGGGTTATTGTTAGGGTAATGAATAGCATTAGAGCTAGGGTTAGGGCTATGGTTTTGGATAGGATTACTGCTAGCTTTAAGGTTAGGGTTAGGCTAGTGCTAGGGTTAGGGTTTTGGTTAGGTTTAGGGTACAGGTTAGGTTTTGAGCTAGGTTTAGTTCTACGGTGAGTGTTAGGTTTAGGTTTATGTCTAGGATTAGATTTACAGTTAAGGTTAGGATTAGTGTTAGGGTTATGGATAAGGTTATCTTTAGAGTTACGTTAATGGATAGGGTTAGATATTGGTTTAGGGATAGGGGTAATCTTAGGTTTAGGGTTAGTGTTAGGGTTAGGGCTAAGATTATCATTAGATTTCGGGTAATGTATGATGTTATATGTCAGGTTAGGGTTAGGGATAGTTTTAGGTTTAGGGTTAGTGTTAGGGTTAGGGCTAAGGTTGGTGTAAGAGTAATGGTTAGGGTCTTATCTAAGTTTAAGGCTACAATGAGGGTTAAGTTTAGTGTTAGGTCTAGGATTAGGTTTACAATTAGGATTAGAGCTAGAGTTATCATTAGGGTTAAGGTTCGGTTTAGTGTAATGGATAATTTTAGAGATGGTATTAGGGCTAGTGTTAACATTATGATTAGGGCTAGGATTAGGATTAGGTTTAGGGATAGGGCTAGGTTTATGTTTAGGATTCGGTTTTGGGTTTTATCTAGGGTTAGGACTAAGGCGAGGGTTAGGGTTAGCTTTAGTGTTAGGCTTAGGGTAAGGAATAAGCTTAGGTTAGGGTTAGGATTATGCTTTGGGCTAGATTTAGGCCTAGGATTAGGGCTAGGTTTTGTGTTAGGTTTAGAGCTAGTTTTAGTGCTATGGTAATGTAAGGGTTATGTTTACATTTATGGCTAGGTCTAGTGTTAGGTTTTGGTTTCAGTTAGGGTCAGTTTTATAGCTAGGTTTAGTATTAGTGTCAGGGTCTGTGTTTGGATTAGGGTTAGGGTAGGGCAAAAGACAGAATTAGGATTGGTTAGGTATAGAGGTAAGGTTAGTGTTTGGCTTAGGTTAAGGGTTATCATTAGAGCTAGGGCTAGATTTTTGTTTAGGTCTTGGTGAAAGATATGGCTAGATTTTTGATTAGGTTTAATCTAGGTCTAGTGTTAGGGTTAGGTTTATATATAGGATTATGGGTAGAGCTACTGTTAGGGTTTAGTTTAGGTTCAGGGTCAGAATAAGGGTCAGGGTTAGGGTTAGGATTTAGGTTATTGTTAAAACAAGAATGAAGGCTAGAGTTAGGACTAGTAATAGGGTTAGTGTTTGGGTTATACTAAGGATTAGTTTTAGGACTAGGGTTAGCATTGGGGTTGGGGTTTGGCTAGGGTAAAACATAAGTTTTGAGCTAGGGTTAGAGCTAGGTTTCGGGTTAGGGTTAGGGCTTGTATTAGGGTTAGGGTTAGGGTGAAATCTAGGGTTAGGTCTCAGATTTGGGCTAGGTTTTGGTTAGCATTAGGTTCAAGGTTATGGCTAATATATGATTTAGCTTTATGGTTAGAACTAGTTTTAGAATTAGGGTTAGGACTAGGTCTAGTGTTAGGGTAAGGTTTAGGTTTAGGGTGATGTTTACATGTACGGTTAGTGTTAATGTCAGAGACAGGTTCAGGGGTAGTTTTAGGATTAAGATTAGGACTGGAATTAGGGCTAGGCTTAGGGCTAGATGTAAGGTTAGGGTTTGGTTGAGGTAAAAGTTTAGGGTTAGTGTTATGGCTCAATTTTGTTCTGGGCTAAGTCTATGTTTAGGACTAGTTTTAGGATTAGCATGAGTGTTAGGGCTAGAGTTAGGGTGAGGTTTAGGTGTAGAATTAGGGTTGGATTTTGAGTTAGATTTAGATCTAGGTTTAGGGCAAGGTGTAAGGTTAGGGCTAGGGTTATTCTAGGTTTAGGGATAGGGATAAGGTTACGGTAAGTGATAGGGTAGGAATTAGGGCTAGGGCTAGTGTGAGAGTCATAGTTAGTCTTAGAGCTAGGGTTAGGGTTAGGTTTAGGATTAGGGCTAGGGTTAGTGTTAGGGTTAGTTCTAGGGTTAAGGTTAGTGTTAGGGTTAGTGTTAGGGTTAGCGTTTGGGTTAGGTTTAGGGTAAGCGATGGGGTTATAACTAGTTTTAGGGCCTGGGAAAGGGTTAGAATTAGGGTTTAGTTATGATTTAGGCTAGTTTGGGGGCTAGGATGAGAGGTAGTGTTCGTGTTAGGTTTAGGGCTAGAATTAGGGCTAGGGTGAATGTCAGGTTTAGGGTTAGCGTTAGCGTGATGTTTAGAGCTAGGGTTAGTGTTAGGGTCAGGGTCAGTGTTCCGGTTATAGTTAGGATTAGGTCTAAACCCAGAATTATCACTAGAGTTAAGTCTAGGTGTAGGATTAGTGTTTGTATTAGGTTACGGTTTGTCATCGGGGCTAGGGCTAGCTTTTTCTTTAGGTCTAGGGCTAGAGATATGGCTAGATTTAGTATTAGGTTTAGGTCTAGGATTAGTGTTATGGTTAGGTTTAGGAATAGGTTTATTTCTCGTGCTAGTTTTAGGGTTCAGTATAGAGTTAGGATCAGGTTTAGACCTACGGTTACCATTAGAGTCAGAATAAGTGTCAGGTTTGAGTTATGGTTAGAGCTAGAATGAGGGCTAGGGTTAGCACTAGTAATAGGGATAGGGTTTGGTTTAGGCTAAGGATTAGGGTTAGGCCTATAGTTAGCATTAGGTTTAGAGTTAGTTTAGGGTAAGGTATAGGATCAGAGCTAGGGTTAGGGCTATGTTTAGAGTTAGGTTTAGGGCTAGAGTTTGGTTTCGGTTTTGGGTTAAAGCTATGCTTAGGTCTTGCATTAAGTCTAGGTTTTGGTTAGAGTTAGGGCTTGGTTTAGAGTTATGGCCAATGTAGGGACTAGGGTTTTGATTTGGGCTAGTTATAGCATTAGGGTTAGGACTAGGTCTAGTTGTAGGATTATGTATAACATTAGGGTGATGTTTAGAGCTAGGGTGAGTGTTAGGGTAAAATTCAAGTTCAGAGTAGTTTTAGGGTTAGGGTTTGGACTCGAATTAGGGCTAGGGTTAGGGCTAGCTGTAGAGTTAGTTTTTGGTTTAGTATAAGTTTTAAAGTTAGGGCTATGGTTCAGTTTTGTTTAAGGGCTAGGGCTATGGTTAGGGCTAGTTTTAGGCTTAGCATTAGGTTTAGGGCTAGTGTTAGTTTTAGGTTTAGGCTTAGGGTTAAAGTTAGATTTAGGTTTAAGATTAAGTCTAGGGTTAGGTCTATTGCTAAGGATAGGGGTACTGTTAGGTGTCTTGGTTTATGGCTAGGATTGGGGTTATGATAAGGAATAGGACTAGAACTAGGAATCGGGCTAGGGTAAGAGTGAGAGTTAGTCTTACAGCTAAGGTTAGTGTTTGGTTAAGTATAGGGCTTAATTAGGGCTAGTAATAGGGCTAGGTTTATGGTTATGTTTAGGCCTAGAGTAAGTTTTAGGCTTATGGTTAGGTTTAGTGTAAGTGATGGGCTTCGAGCTAGGGATAGGGCTAGGGTGAAGTTTAGAATTAGGGTTAAGGCTAGTGTTTCATTAGAGTTATGATTAATGCTAAGTTTAGGGCTAGGATGAGGGCTAGGCTTTGTGTTAGGGTTAGGGCTAGGGTTAGTGTTAGGGCGAATGTCAGATCTAGGGTTACGTTTAGGGATATTTTTACGGTTAGGTTTATGGCTATGTTTAGTGTAAGTGTAAGGTTTACGGAAGTATCAAGTTTTTAGCTAGGGGTATTATTTGGGTCAGGGTCAGGTTTAGGGTTTTGTTTAGGTTGGGGTTTAGGTTTAGGGCTTGAATTAGCATTAGGTTTTGGGTTAGGGTAATGATAGGTTTTGGTTTAGGGTTCAGGTTAGATTTAGCATAATGGATAGGGTTATGGTTATGGACAGTGCTAGATTTAGGCCTAAGGTTAGCATTATAATTAGTGTTATGTTTATGGTAATTGATAGGGCTAGAGCTAAATTTAGGGCTAGGGTTAAGGTTAAGGTTAGGGTTATGGGTTTGATTTGTGTTAAGGTTAGGTCTAGAATTACGGCTAGGGCAAATGTCAGGTCTAGGGTTATGTTTAGGGATAGTTTTAGGGTTAGGTTTATGGCTAGGTCTAGTATAAAGTTTAGGTTTAGGAGTAGGGTCAAGGTTAGAGCTAGGTATATTATAATGGGAAGTGTCAGAGTTAGGGTTTGTGTTAGGTTAAGATTTAGGTTTAGGGCTCGATTTAGCATTAGGGTTAGGGTTAGGGTAATGATAGGATTAGGTTTAGGGTTCAGGTTAGCTTTAGGTTAATGAAATAGTTTAGAGTTGGGGATAAGTATAGGGTTAGTCTCAGGGTTACCATTAGGATTTTGGTTATGGTTAGGGTAATGGATAGGGTTAGAGCTAGTGATAGGGCTAGGGTTATGGTTAGAATTCTGGCTAGTTTTAGGGTAAGGTTTAGTGCTATGTTCTGGGTTAGGGTTAGGTATAGGTTTAGCTTTAAAGCTAATGTTAAGGCTCAGATTAGGGCTTGGTTTGGGGTTTGGTTAGGGCTAGGGTTAGGGCTATGGCTAATGTATGATCTAATGTTAAAATTAGTGCTAGTTTTAGGGTTAGGGTTAGGGGTAGTTCTAGTGTTACGGTTAGTTTTAGGGTTAGGGTGATGTGTAGAATAAGGGTTATTGTTATTGTTAGGGTCAGTGTCAGAGTCAGGGTTAGTTTTAGGGTTAAGGTTAGAACTCGAATTAGGACTAAAGTTAGTACTAGGTGTAAGGTTAGGTGCAGCTTAGATTAAGGGTTTGGGTATAGGTTGGCTTTGTTTTATGTCTAGCGCTCTGGTTATGGCTAGATTATGGATTAGCATCAGGGTTAGGGCTAGTGTTAGGTTGAGGTTTAGGTTTAGAGTTAGGGTTAGATTTAGAGTTAGTGTTAGATCTAGGGTTAGGGCTAGGGCTAGGGCTAAATTATGCAAGTATTAAGGCTAGGGTTAGTGTTGCATTTATACCAAGGTGTTGGGCTAGAGTTAGGGTTAGTATTGGTATTAAGGTTAAGTTTAGGGTAATTGGTGTGGTTATAGCTAGCTTTAGGGCTAGGGTGAGCATTATAATTAGGATTAGGAGTAGGGTTATGGTTCAGTTAAGAATTAAGGCTAGGTTTAGGGCTAGGTTAAGGGCTAGGGTTTCTGTTAGGGTTTTGGCTAGGACCAGATCTATGGCTAATATCATGTCTAGGGTTAATGTTAAGGATAGTTTTAGGGTTAGGTTATGGCTAGCTCTAGTGTAAGAGTTAGGTTTTGATTATAGGTTTAGGTTAAAGATCAGCTTTATGGCTTGGGTCATTATTAGGGTCAGGGTCACGGTCAGGGTTAGCATTTGGTTTAGCTAAAGGTTTAGGGTTAGGGCTCGAATTAGAGTTAGGATTAGGTTTAGGGTTAGCATAATGAAAAGGTTTAGTTTAGGTTTCAGTTAAGGTTTAGAGTAATGGTTGGGTGAGGTTTAGCAATCGGTTTAGGGTTAGCATTAGGGTTAGAGTTATGTTTAGTGCAATGGACAGGTTTATATCTAGGGTTAGGGCTAGGTTATGATTTGGATTAAGTCCAGGATTTGGGCTAGGTTTAGGGATAGGGATAGGGTGTGATTTAGGATAAGTTTTAGAGTTAGGGTAAATGTTAGGTTTAGGGGTAGGGTTATTATTAGGTTAAGGTAAGGGTTAGTGTTTGAGCTAGGGTTAGGGCTAGGGTGAGGGTTAGATTTACGTTTAGGTCTAGGTTTACATTAATGGTTAGAGTTTAGTTTTAGGGATAGAGTTTTAATTAGGGGTAGGGTAAGGGTTAGGGTAATGGACATAGTTAGTGCTAAAAGTTCAGGCAGGTTTAATGTTAGGATTAGGGTTAGGTTTAGGGTTAGGGTTTAGGATACAGCTAGGTTTATGTTTAGTGTAAAGGTTAGGCTTTGAGCTAGGGTTAAATCTAAGGCAAGGCGTATGTTAGGGCTAGGATTAGAGATAGGGTTAGGCTGAGGGTTATGCTTAGATCTAAGTATAGGACTAGGATTAGGGCTAGGTTTTGTGTTAGGACAATGTGTAATATATGAACTAGGTTTATGTTTAGGGCTAGTTTTAGGGTTGGGGTTATGGCTAGGTCTAGTGTTAGGTCTAAGTTTTGGGTTAGTGTCAGGTTTAAAGCTAGGTTCAGTGTTAGAATCAGGGTCTGTTTTGGGGATAGGTTTAGGTTTAGGGTTAGAGCCAGAATTAGCAATAGGTTTAGTTCTAGAGGTAGGGTAATTTTTCGGTTTAGGTTAAGAGTTATTGTTAGGGCTAGTGCTAGGTTTTTATTTAGGTCTAGGGCTAGAGTGATAGCTATATTTAGGATTAGCTTTGGGTCTAGGTCTAGTGTTAGGCTTAGGTATGAATATAGGGTTACCAGTAGGGCTAGTATTAGGATTTGGTTTAGGGTTTTGGTCGGGTTTAGGCCTAGGGTTACTCTTAGGGTCAGATGAAGGTCAAAGTTATGTTTAGAGGTATAAAGAGGGCTAGGGTTAAGACTAGTATTGTGGTTATAGATTAAGTTAGGCTAAATACTAGGGTTAGAGCTAGGGTTAGTATTTGTGTTAGGGTTTGGCTTAGTGTAAGGAATAGGGTTGGAGTTAGGTTTAGGCTAGTATTTGCGTTAGGGTTAAGACTAGTATTAGGGTTAAAGCTAAGGTTACGGCTAGGATTAGGGTTAGAATTTGTGTTAGGGATAGGGCTACGGTTAGGACAATGACTAATGTACAAATTAGGGTTATGATTAAGGCTAGCTTTAGGTTAGGTTAAGGCTAGAAATAGTGTTAGGGTTAATTTAAGTTTAGGGTGATTTTTAGAGCTAGGATTATTGTTAGGGTCAGTGTCAGGGTCAGGGTTAGTTTTAGAGGTAGTTTTAGGGATAGGTGTGTAGGGTTAGGGTTTGATTTAGCTTAAGGGTTAAGATTAGGGTTATGGCTTGGTTTTGGTTTATGTTTAGGGCTAGGGAGAGGGCAAGTTTTAGCATTAGCATTATGGTTAGGGGTAGTATTAGGGTTTGGTTTAGGCTTATTGTTACAGTTATATTTGGAGTTAGGTTTAGATTTAGATAAGGGCTTAGATATATGGTTAGGATTAAGGCTAAGGATAGAACTAGGGCTAGGGCTAGGGCAAAAGTTAGATTTAGTCTTAAGGCTAAGTTTAGGGTTATGATAGAATTAAATAAAGGCTAGGATTAGCACTAGGTTTTGTGTTAGGCCTAGGTTTAGGGCGAGGGTTAGGGTTAGGTTTAGGGTTATGGTTAATTTTTAGGTACAGGATGAGCTTATAGGTAGATTCAGGGCTAGGGCAAAAAAATAGAATTAGGGTTAGGGCTCGGGTTATGGTTCGGGTTAGGATTAAGCCTAGGTTAAGGGCTAGGATTTTGCTAGGGCTAATTTCAAGTCTAGAGTTATGGTTAAAAATAGTTTTAGGGTTAGGTTTATGGCTACATCTAGTGTAAGAGGTTTAGACTTAGGTTCAGGTATAGAGCTAAGGGTACTAATAGGGTCAGGTTTGTGATTAGTGTTTTGGATAGGTTAATGCCTAATGTTAGGTCTCAAATTAGCATTAGAGTTAGGATTAGGGTAAAGATAGTGTTAGGTTTAGGTATCAGGCTAGGTTTAGTGTACTGGGTAGGGTTAGAATAAGGAATACAGTCAGGTTTAGGCCCAGGTTTAGCATTTGGGTTAGGGTAATGGTTAGGGTAATGGATTGCGTTAGAGACAGGGGTACAGCTGTGGTCAATGTTATGATTATTGATAGGGTTAGGCTTAGGGTTAGAGTTAGGGTTAAATCTAGGGTTATGGCTAGGTTTATAGTTATGATTATTGGTAGGGTTAGAGGTAAATCTAGGGATAGTGCTCAGAATAAGGCTAGGTTTGGGGTTTAGTTAAGGCTAGGTTCAGGGTTACGTCTAATGTAAGTACCAGGGTTACGATTAGGGCTAATTTTAGGGTTAGGTTTAGGGCTAGGTCTATTGTTAGGTTTAGGTATAGGGTTAGGTTGATATTTAGAGCTAGGGTCAGTGTTAAGTTCAGAGTCATGGTCAGAGTTAGTTTTAGGGTTTGGCTTAAAACTCGAAATAGGGCTAGAGTTATGGCTAAGTGGAGGGTTAGGGCTTAATTTATATTAAGGGTTAGGATTAGATCTATGGCTTGGTTTTGTTTTAGGGCTAGGGTTAGTGCTAGTTTTAGGATTAGCCTTAAGGTTAGGGCTAGTGTTAGGTTTATCTTTAGGCTAAGGGTTAGGGTTAGATTTAGAGTTAGGATTATAACCAGGGTTGCTGCTAGGGCTATGAATAAGGCTAGTATTAGACCTATAGTTTGGGCTAGGATTAGGGTTCCAGTAAAGTATAGGTTTAGAACTAGTGTTAGGACTAAGGTGAGACTTAGAGTTAGTCTTTGGACTAAGGTTACGGTTAAGGTTAAGGATAGGGCTAAATTAGATCAGGTAGGGGATAAAGATAGAACTAGGGTTAGGGTTAGAGTTAGGGTTAAACTAGGTTTAAAGCTTGAAATAGGGCAAGTTTTTGTTGTAGGGTTAGGGCTAGGTTTAGGGCAATGGCTAATGTAAGAACTAGGGTTACCATTAAGGTTAGTTTAAGGGTTAGAGTTAAGGGTAGGTCTAGTGATAGGGTTAGGTTTAAGGTTAGAGTGATATTGAGAGCTAGGGTTAGTGGTAGGATATCAATGAGGGTCAGGGTTAGGGTTAGGACTCAAATTAGGGATAGTGTTACTGGTAGGTTTTGGTTTAAGGTTAGGATGGTGTTTAGAGCTAGGGTGAGTGTTAGGATATGAGTCAGTGTCGGGGTTATTTTTAAAGTTGTGTTTAGGAGTCAAATAAGGACTAGGGATAGTTCTAGATGTAGTATTAGGGTGGTTTAAGTTAAGCTTTAGGGTTAGGGCTTTGCTTGGTTTTGTTTTACTGCTAGGGTTAAGGTTAGTGCTAATTTTATAATTAGC
Organism: Marmota flaviventris; assembly: GCF_047511675.1. Lineage (NCBI taxonomy): Eukaryota > Metazoa > Chordata > Mammalia > Rodentia > Sciuridae > Marmota > Marmota flaviventris. Next base: position 131,736,720 of record NC_092503.1, on the reverse strand, counting down.
ATTAGGGTTAGGGCTAGTGTTAATGTTAGGCTTAATCTTAAGGTTAGGGTTAGATTTAGATTTAGGGTTAGATCTAGGTTTAGAGTTAGGAATGAGGATAGGGCAAGTCTTAGGGCTAGGGTTAGAATATGGTACGTAATAGGGTTAGAAATAGGGATAGGGCTAGTGTAAATTAGAGTTAGTGTTAGGGTTTGAGTTAGGAAAATTGATAAATTAGGGCTAGAATTAGGGCTATGGTTAGTGTTCAGCTTAAATATAGAGTAGGGTTTGAGTTAATATTATGTTTAGGGTAAGGGATGATGTTATAGCTAGGTTTAGAGGTAGGGTGATATTCAGAATTAGGGTTAGGACTTTGGTTACAGTTAGGGTTATGATTAAGGCTAGGTTTAGTGCTAGGATGAGGGCTAGTGTTTATTTTAGGGTTAGCACTAGGATTTGGTGTATGCCTAATTTCAGGTCTCGAATTATGTTTGAAGATAATTTTATGTTTAGGATTATGGCTATGTGTAGTGTAAGGGTTAGATTTAGGGGTAGGGTCAGGTTGAGGGCTAGGGTTATTATTATGGACAAGGTCTGGGTTAAGGTTTGGGATAGATTAAGGTCTAAAGTTAGGGATCGAATTATCATTGGGGTTAGGGTAGAATAATGATAGGGTTAGTATTAGGGTTCGGGTTAGGTTTAGGGTTATGGATAGAAATAGGATTAGAGATAGCAATAGGTTTAGGCCTAGGGTTAGCATTAGGGCTAGGGTTATGTTTATGGTAATGGATAAGGTAAGGGCTAGGGTTATGGTTAGGGCTTGTGTTAGCTTTAAAAGTCAGAATAGGGCTCAGATTATGGCTAGGTTTTGGGTTAAGTTAGTGCTAGGGTTAGGGTTATGGCTAATGTAAGTACTTGAGTTACATTTAGGGCTAATTTTTTGTTAAGTTTAGGGCTAGGTTGAGTGTTATGGTTAGGTTTAAGGTCAGGGTGATGTTTAGAGCTAGGGTTAATGTTAGTGTCAGAGTCAGGATCAGAGTTAGTCATAGGGTTTGGCTTTAAAACTCAAATTAGGTCTAGGGTTAGGGGTAGGTGTATTGTTAGGGTTTCATTTAGTTTGAGGATTAGTGTTAGAGCTATGGCTCAGTTTTGTTTTAGGCTAGGGCTAGGGTTAGGGTAGTTTTAAGATTAGTGTTAGGCTTAGGGCTAGTGTTTGGGTTAGGCTTAGACTTCAGGTTAGGGTTAGATTTAAAGATAGGTGTTGATCTAAGGTTAGTGCTAGGGCTAAGGATAGGGCAAGGGTTAGGGCAATGATTAGGGTTAGGGTAAGGGTTATGGTAAGGAATAGGGTTAGAACTAGTGATAGGGCTAGTGTGAGAGTTAGATTATTTCTTATGGCTAGGTTTAGGGTTATGCTTAGGGCTAGGGCTAAATTAGGGCTAGGGTTAGTGTTAGGTTTAGACTTAGGTTTAGGGTTAGAGTTAGTGTTACATTTAGTTTAAAGGAATGGGTTATAGCAAAAGTGAGGGCTTGGTGAGGGTTAGTATTAGGGTTAGGGACAGGGTTAGGGTAAGGTTTATGTTTAAGGCTAGGGTTTAAGGCTAGGATGAGAGCTAGTGTTTGTATTAAGTTTAGGGCTAGTATTAGATCTAGGGCTAATGTCAGGTCTAGGGCTACAATTACGGAAACATTTAGTGTTAGGTTTATAGCTTAGTGAAGTGTAAGGGTTAGATTAACGGTAAGGGTCAATTTTAGAGCTAGGGTTATTATTAGGGTCAGAATCAAGGTTAGGGTTTACGTTAGGGTTTAAGATTAGGGCTCAAAATAGCATTAGATTTAGGATTATGGTATTGTCAGAGTTAGGTTTAAGGTTTAGTGGTGGTTTAGTGTAATGAATAGGGTTAGGGTTAGGCCTAGGTTTAGCATATGGGATAGGATCATCATTAGGGTATGGATAGAGTTAGACCTAAGTTTAGGGCTAGGGTTATGTATAGGATTAGGGATTTTGTTTGGGTTAGTGTTAGGTTTAAGTTAAGGGTTAAAGCTAGGATAAGGACTCTGATTAAGGCTAGGTTTTGGGTTAGGTTAGGTCTAGGGTTAAGACTATGGCTAATGTACGAAGTAAGGTTATGATTAGCACTAGTTATAAGGTTAGGGTTAAACTAGGTCTAGTGTTTGGTTTAGATTGACAGTTACAATAATTTTAGATCTAGGTTTAGTGTTAGGGTCTGAGTCAGGGTCAGGGTTAGTTTTCAGGTTAGGGTTAGGACTAGAATTAGGGATAAAGTTAGGGATAGGGTTGGGACAAGGTGTAAATTTAGGGTTTGGTTTTTTTACGGGTTAGGATTAGAGCTATGACTCGGTTTTGCTTTAGGGCTAGGGCTAGGTTTAGGGCTAAGATTAGGTCTAGGTTTAGGGTGATGGTAAGGGAAAAGGTTAGAACTACACTATAGGTCTAAGGCAAGAGTTATAATTAGTCATAGGGCTAGGATTATGTTTAGTGTTAGGGATAGGTTAAGGTTTATGGTTAGGGCTCAAATTAGCATTAGAATTATGTTTAGGGTTAGGATAATGGATAGGGTTAGCATTATGGAGAGGGTTAGGGCTAAGACTAGGGCTAGTGTTAATGTTAGGGTTAGGCCTAAAATTAGAGTAGGGTTAGGATTAAAGCTAGGTTTAGATCTGGGATTAGGGCAAGTGTTAATGTTAGAGTTAGGGTTAGGTTTAGGGCTAGGCTTAGTTTTAGGGTTTGGATTAGGGTTAGGTTTAGGGTAAGGGATGAGATTATACCTTGTTTTAGGGATAGGTTGAGGGTTGGAATTAGGGTTAGGGTTTGGGTTATGATGAAGGCAAGGATTATGTCGAGGATGTGGGTTAAGGTCTGTGTTTGGGTGAGGACTAGGATTACAGCTGGGGCTAATATCAGGTATAGGGTTAGGTTTAGAGATAGTTTTAGGTTTAGGTTTATATCTATGTCTATTGTACGGGTTAGGTTTATGGTTAGGGTCAGATTTAGAGCAAGGGGTATTATAAGGGTCAGGGTTAGGGTTTAGGTTAGGTTATGGTTTATGGATAGGGCTCTAATTAGCATTAGATTTAGTGATAGGTTAATGATAGTTTTAGGTTGAGTGTTCAAGTTAGGTGTAGGGTAATGGATAGGGTTAGGGATGGGCATAGGATTAGGGTTTGGCCTAGGGTTAGCATAAGTGTTAGGATTATCCTTAGGGTAATGGATAGGGTTAGAGCTAGGGTTAGGGCTAGGGTTATGCTTAGGATTGGGTCTAAGGTCTGGTTTAGGCTTAGGGTTAGGGGTATGTTTAGCGTTAGGGTTAGTTTTAGGGTTAAAGTTAGGGGAGGGCTTGGATTAGGGCTAGGTTTTGCAATAGGTTAGGGCTATGGCTTAGGGCTAGGTATAGTTTCAGGGTTAGGGTGATGTTTAGAACTAGGGTTAGTGTTAATGTCAGGGTCAGTGTTCAGATTAAGATTATGGTTAGAATTAAAGCCAGAATTAGGACAAGGGTTAGGTCTAGTGGAAGAGTTTGTGTTTGCCTTAGGCTAAGGGTTATTATTAGGGCTAGGTCTACGTTTTTCTTTAGGTCTATGTCTAGAGTTATGGCTAGATTTAGGATTAGGTTTAGGTCTAGAGCGAGTGTTGGGGTTATGTTTAGGTATAAGGTTACTGGTAGTGCTAATGTTAGAGTTTGGTTTAGGGTTAGGTTCAGGTTTAGACCTACAATTAGTGTTAGGGTCAGATTAAGGGTCAGGGTTAGGGTTAGGGTTTGGGTTATGATTAGGGCTAAATTTAGGTTTAGGGTTGGGGCTAGGACTAGTGTTATCACGAGTAATAGCATTAGTGTTTGGGTTAAGTTAAGGATTAGGCTTAGAATTAGGTTTAGAATTATTGTTAGGGTTTGGCTTAGGGTAAGGGATAGGGTTAGAGCTAGGGTTAGGGGTAGATTTAGGGTTAAAGCTAGGTTTAGAGCACAGATTAGGGCTTGTTTTTGTGTTAGGATTATAGCTAGGGTTAGAGTAATGTCTAATGTAAGAACTAGGGCTGCAATTAGGGTTAGTTTTAGTGTTATTGTTAGGGGTTTGACCTCTAGTGTTAGGATTAGTTTAAGGTTAGGGTGATATTTAGAGCTAGTGTTAGTGTTAGATTAATAATCAGGGTCAGAGTTAGTTTTAAGGTTAGGGTTAGGACTCAAATTACATCTAGGGTTACTGTCTGTGTTTGCTTTAAGGTTAGGATGGTGTTTAGAGCTAGGGTGAGTGTTAGGATATGAGTCAGAGTCAGGGTTAGTATTAAGGTTAAGGTTAGGACTCGAATTAAGGCTAGAGTTTGGTCTAGGTGTAGTAATAGGATTTGGATTAGTTAAGGTTTAGTATTAGGGCTATTGCTTGGTTTTGATTTACTGCTAGGGTCAGGGTTAGGGCTAGTTTTACAAGTTGAGTTAGTGTTAGGGCTAGTTTTTATATTAGGCTTAGGCTTAGGTTTAGTGTTAGATTTAGAGTTAGGGATAGATCTAAGATTATGTCTAGGAGTAAGGACGGGGCAAGGTTAATGGCTAGGGTTATAGTTAGGGTTAGGTAAGTGATAGGGTTAGAACTAGGGATAGGGCTAGTGTGAAAGTTAGAGTTACTCTTAGGGCTAGGGTTAGGGTTAGCAATAGGGTTAAATTAGGGCTAGAATTAGGGCTAGGGTTATGGTTCCACTTAGGCCTAGCATTAGGTTTAGTGTTAGAGTTAAGTTTAGGGTAAGGATTGGTATTAGAGCTAGATGTAAAGGTAGGGGTAATGTTAGAATTAGGATTAGGCCTATGGTTAGGGTTAGGGTTATGATTAAGTCTGGTTTTAGGGCTGAGATGAGGGCTTGGGATTGTTTTAGGGTAGGGATAGGATTAGCACTTGGACTAATATCAGGTCTAGGGTTATCGTTGAAGATAGTTTTAGGGTTAGGTTTATGGACACAGGTAGTGTAAGGGTTATGTTTAGTTTTAGGTCAGGTTTAGAGCTAGAGGTATTATTAGGGTCAGAGCCTTAGTTAGGGTTTGGTATTATGGTTTAAATATAGGGCTTGAATTAGCATTAAGGTTAGGGTTAGAGTAATCACAAGTTGAGGTTTAGGGTTTAGGTTTGGTTTAGGGTAATGAATAGGGTTAGGATTATGGATAGGTTTAGGTCTAGGCCTAGGGTTAGCATTAGTGTTAGGGTTATAGTTATGGCAATAGATAGGGTTAGGGCTAGGATTATGGTTATGATTAGGGCTAGGGTTAGGGTTAGCACTAGGGTTAAAGCTTGGGTTAGATATTGAATTAGGGCTAGGATTTGTGTTAAGTTGGTGCTAGTGTTAGGTTTAGGCTAATGTAAGTAACAGGGTTACATTTAGTGCTAAATTTAGGTTTAGGGTTGGGGCTAGGACTAGTGTTAGGTTTAGGTTTAGGGTTAGGGTGATGTTTAGAGATAGGGTTAGTGTAATGGTCAGATTCAGGGCTAGGGCTAGTTTTAGGGTTCAGCTTAAAACTTGAATTAGGGCTAAGTTTAGGGTTAGGCTTAGGGTTTGGTTAGGTTAAGGGTTAGGTTTAGGGCTATGTCTGGGTTTTGTTTTAGAGCTAGGGCTAGGATTAGGGCTAGTTTTAGGATTAGCATTAGGGTTAGGGCTAGTGTTAGGTTCAGGATTAGGCTTAGGGTTAAAGTTAGATTTAGAGTTAGAGTTAGAACTAGGGTAGGGCTAGGGCTTAGGATAAGGCTAGGGTTAGGGCTAGGATTATTGTTTCAGTAAGGGATAGGTTTAGAACTAGGGATGCAGCAAGGGTGAGAGTTAGAATTAGTCTTAGGGCTAGGGTTAGAGCTAAGGTTAGGGATAGGCGTAAATTAGGGCTAAGATTAGGGCTAGGGTTAGTGTTAAGGTTAGGCCTAAGGCTAGGTTTAGGGTTAAGATTAAGGCTAGGTTTGGGGCTAGGATAAGGGCTGGGGTTTGTGTTAGGGTTAGGGTTAGAAGTAGGGTTTGTGCTAATATCAGGTCTAGACAGTAGATTTAGAATGTTTTATGGCTAGGTCTAGTGTAAGGGTTAGGTTTAGAGTAGGGGTCAGGTTTAGAGCTAGGGGAATTTTTAGGGTAAGGTTCAATGTTTGAGTTTGTTTGAGGTTAGGGTTTAGGGTTAGGACTCTAATTAGCTTTAGGGTCAGGATTAGGGTAATGATAGGTTTTTGCTTAGGGTTCAGTATATGTTTAGGATAATTTATAAGGTTAGGGTTAGCGATAGGGTTAGGGTTAGGTCTAGAGTTAGCATTAGGGTAAGGGTTATGGTTAGGAGAATAGATATGGTTACAGCTAAGTTTAGGGCTAGGATTATGGTTAGAAATAGGTCTTGAGTTTGGGTTAGGGTTAGGGTTAGTTCTAGGGTTAGTTTTAGGGTTATGTTTAGTGTAAGGGTTGGGTTTTGAGCTAGGTTTAGGGCTAGGGTGAGGGTTAGGCTTAGGGTTAGGTCTAGGGATAAGATTACAGTACCATTAGGGTTAGGGTTAGGATTAGGGCTATGGTCATCTTTAGGGGTAGTTTTAGGGTTAGGGTAATGGATACAATTAGATATAGGTTTAGTTTTATGGTTAGAGTTATATTGAGGGTTAGGCTTAGGGTTATGGCTATGGTTACGGTTAAGTTTATGGTAAGGGTTAGTATTTGAGCTAGGGTTAGGTCTATGGTGAGGGTGAGGTTTAGGGTGAGGTCTAGGATTAGTTTTCTGGTTATGTTTGGGTTTAGGGTTAGGCCTAGGGTTATCAATAGAGTAAGATCGATTTAGAGCTATAGTTAGGGCTAGGATTATGTTTAGGATTAGGGCTAGAGTTACGGTTAGGGTTATGGTTAAGGCTAGGGTTAGGGTTGGGGTTAAGTTTAGGATACGGGTTAGGGTTTAAGCTAGGGTTAGTGCTAAGTCTAGGGTTAGGTTTAGGGTTAGATCAAGGGTTAGGGTTAGTATTAGGGTTAGGGCTAGGGTTAGGGTTAATGTTAGGCTTAGGGTTTTCTTACGGTTAGGTTAAGGTTAGGTGAGGGCTAAGTTTTGGGATAGGTTCCTAACCCTAACACTAATGATAACACTAACCCTAACCCTAATGCTAACATTAACTCTAAACCTAACCCTAAACTTAACGCTAACCCTAACCCTAAGTCTAACACTAACACTAACCATAACCCTCAAACTAAACCTAAACCTTACACTAACCCTAACCCTAATCCTAACCCTAACACAAACACTAACACTAATCCTAAGCCTAAGTAAACATAACACAACCCTAACCCTAACATAACACTAACCCTATCCTAAACCTAACCCTAACACTAGCCCTAACCTAAACCTAACCCTAACTTAACCCTAAACCTAAACATATCCCTAACCCTAATCATAATCATAATACTAATGCTAATCATATAACTAGGGGTAATACTAACCCTGGGATAAAACAAAACTGAACAATAGACTAACCCTAAACCTTAACTTAAACCAAACCCGCAATTACACCTAGAACTAATACTAGCCCTAGTTCGAGTCCTAACCCTAACCTTAAAACTAACCCTGACCCAGACTTATACCTTAACACTTACCCTAGGTCTAAAACACCACTCTAACCTAATACCAAACCCTAACAGTAAACCTAGCCCTAATTTGATTCCTAACCCTAACCCTAAAACTAACCCTGCCCCTGACTCCTATCCTAACAATTACCAAGCTCTAAATTCATCCTAAACTTAAACCTAAACCTAACACGAGAACTACCCCTAACACTGACCCTAAAGCTAACCTTAATTGTAACCCTAATTCTTACATTACTTGATGACCTATTCCAAGCCGTAACACGAACACAAAATCTAGCCCTAATCGGAGCCCTAAACCTAGCTTTAACAATAAATCTAACCCTAACCCAAACACTAGCTTTAACTCTGTCCCTAAGCCTAAGAAAAACCCTAACCCTAATGGTAACCCTAGACCTATCCCTAATCCTTAGGCTAATCAAAATCGTAACCCTTTTAATAGTCCTAAATCTAGTCCTCATTTTAGCTCTAACCTATCCCTAACCCTAAACCTAACTCTGACCCTTATTCTGACCATAACACTAAACCTAGATCTAAACCTGACCCTAACACTAGACCAAACCCTAACACTAGCCCTACCAGTAACCTTATACTAAACTTGATTCTACCACTAGCCCTAGACCTAAATCTAATCCTAAATCTAGCCTTAACTCTAGCCCTAGACTTAAACAAAACCTAGCCCTACCCCAACAATAATGCTTAACCTAATGCAAAGACCAATTCTACCACTAGACATAAACCTAGTTCTAATTCTGGCTTTAACCTTAACCCCAACACTAACCTGAACACAGACCCTGCATTTAACACTAAGCTATATCTAAGCCTCACCCTAACCAAAAACCTAAACCTAACACTAGACCTAGCCATAATCCTAACCCTACAACTATCCCTAATCATAATCCTAGCTCTTACACAACCCACAGCAATAACCCTACACCTTAACCTAACACAAAACCTAGAGTTAATCCTAAACCTAAACCTAGCCCTACATGTAACCCTAACTCTAACCCTAGCCCTAATCCTAACCCTAACTGTAGCATTAGTCCTAAACTTAACTCAATGCCTATCTTGCCCTAAATATAAACTTAGACTTATCCCTAACTCTAACCCTAACTCTATCCCTAACCCTAAGCTTAACCCTATCCCTAAACCTAGCTCTGAACATACACATTACCCTAAACCTATTCCTAACCCTATTGATAAACCTAGCCATAACCCGAACCCTAACCCTAACCCTAACCAGAAAACTAATCCTAGACCTAACCCTAAACTTAACACTTGCCATAGCCCTAACCCTCTCTCAAACCCTAACAATACCTGAAACCTAAACCTAACCATGACTTAACCTTAACCCTAAAATAAAATCTAACCCTAAACCTAAACTTAAACTTACATCTAACCATATCCATTACCTTAACCCTTATCCTAATCCTAATGATAAACGTAGCCCTAACGCTAACCCTAACCCTAAACCTACCATAATCCTTTCCCCAGACATAACGCTAAACCTAACCCAAAACTTAGCCCTCGCCCTAACTCAAGCTTCAACCCTAATACTTCCCCCAAAAAAACCCTAGCCCAAACTCTACCCCTAAAACTTGCCCTAATCCTAATGGTAACCATAGCCCAAACCCTAGCTCTAACTCTATCCATTACCCTAACCATAACCCTAAACCTAATGCTAACTTTAGCTCTAACCCTAAATCTAACTCTACCCCTAGCTCTGATTCTAATCTAGCCCTAACACTTACTAAATCCATGAGTGTTAACCTTAACCTAATGGTAAGAAAACCCTAAGCCTAACACTAACCCTAACCCTAGCCCTAACCCTAATACTAACCCTAACCCTTCATCTAACCCTAAACCTAACCCTAGACTTAGCACTAACCCTAGCTTAAACCCTAACCCGTATCCTAAACTTAACCCCAACCCTAACCCTAGCCTTAACCATAACCCTAACCCTAACTCTAGCCCTAATCCTAAACATAATCCTAGCCCTAACCATAGCTCTAAATCGATCAATTACCCAAACAATAACCATAAACCTAACGCTAACCTTAGGCCTAACCCTAACACTCTCCATTAACGTAAACCTAACATGAAACCTAAAACTAACCTGAAGCTAAACCTAACCCTATCCCTTACACTAATCCTAAGTCTACCCTAATGCTAATTTGATCACTAACCATAAACCTCAACCTAATCTAAACCTAAAACCTGACCTGATTATTATAATACCCCTATGTCTAAACCTGAAACTTACCCTAAACCTAACTCTGAATATAGACCTAGCCATATCATAATACTAACACTAACCATAACACTAACTCTAAACCTAACACTAACCTTAACCCTAACCCAACACTAAGCCTAACACTCACCAAAACCCTAACCTAACAGTAACACTAACTCTAAACATAACCTTAACCCTAAACCTTACCTTAACCCTAACCCTGAAACTAACACTATCCCTAACACTAACCCTAACATTAACCCTAACATTAACACTAACCCTAACCTAACCCTAAATGTAACACAAACCATAACCCTAACCAAAATCATAACCCTAAACTTGCCCTAACCCTAACCCTACCTAACACTAAATAAAATCATAACCCTAATCCTAACTCTAACCATTACTCTAACCCTAAACCTAACCTAAACTCTAACTCTATCCCTAAAACTAACCATAGCCCTAATCCTTATCCTACACCTTACACTAACCATAACCCTAACTGTAACACATATTCTAACCCTAACCCTAACAGTAACCCTAACCTTTACCCTAAATTTAACCCTAACCCAAACCTAACCCTAACACTAAACCTAACCATAATCCTAACCATAACACTAACCCTAACCCTAACCCTAACCCTAACTTTAACAATAACATCAAACCTAACCCTAACCTGAAACCCCAACTGAACCCTAATACTAACCCTAACACTAACCAATCCCTAACCCTATCCCTCACCCTAAACCTTACATTAAAACTAAATCTAACTCTAAACCTGAAATTAACCCTAATCCTAACCCTAACTCTAATCCTAAACCTAATTATAATGCTAAACCAAACACTAATGCTAACCCTAACTGTAACCCTAACACTAAGCCTAACACTAACACTAAACCTCAATGTAACACTACCCCTAACCCTAATCCTAACCCTAACACAAACCCTAAGCCAAACCCTAATCCTAACCTAAATCTAACCCTATACCTATCCATAACACGAAACCTAAACCCAAACCTAACCCCAATACTGTCAGGAAACCTAACCGGAACCGGAACCCTAATGCTAAATTAATCCTAAACCTAACACTAACCCTAACCCTAACCCTAACTATTACCCTAACCGTAACCCTAACAAAGAATCTAAATCTAAACTAACTCTATTATAACCCTAAACCTAAACTTTTTCCTAATGCTGAACATAACCCTAACCCTAACACTAACACTATCCCTAACACTAACACTAACCCTAATCCTAACCACAACCCTAATACTAATTGTGATCCTAACACTAACCGTAACCCTAACCCTAACTCTTACCTAACCCTAACATTAACCCTAATCCTAACAATAACATCAACTCTAACTCTAACCCAAAACCTAAACTGAACCATATCTCTAACCCTAAAACTAACCCAAATTTTAAACCTCTCCCTAAACCTAATCCTTACATTAAAACTAAACCTAACTCTAATATGACATTAACCCTAATCCTAAAGCTAACTCTAACCCTAAACCTAATTAAAACACTAAACCAAACACTAACGCTAACCGTAACTGTAACCTTAATACTAACCCTAAACCTAAAACTAACAATAACCCTAACCCTAACACGAACCCTAACAAAACCCTAAACCTAACCTCAATCTAAACCAAACCCTATCTTTAACATGAACCGTAAACCCAAACCTAACCCCAATCCTAACACGAACCCTAACCAAACCATAACCCTAACCTCAATCTAAACCTAAACCTATCCTTAACATGAACTCTAAACCCAAAACTAACCCCAATCCTAACACGAACTCTAACTCTTACCCTAACCCTAACTTAAACATAATCCTAACCCTAACCTGAACCCTCACCCTAACCCTCACCCTAACCCTAACACTAACACTAACTCTAATTATAACCCTAAGACTAAACCTAAACTTTATCCTAACCCTAACACTAACACTAACCCTAATCCTAAACCTAACACTAACCATAACATAAACTGTAAACTTAAACATAACCATAACCCTAACCTAACCCTAATTCTAACCCTTAATTTACACTAACACTAAGCCTAACCCTAATCCTTACCTTAACCCAAACACTAACACTAACTATATCTCTAACCCAAACCCTAACTCTAATCCTAACAAGAACTCTAACCTGAACCCTAAAACTCACCCTAACCCTAATCTTAACCCTAAACCTATTGCTAAGCCTAATACTAACATGAAACCTAGCCCTAAATCAAAACCTAACCCTAACTCTTATCCTAATGCTAACGCTAACCTTATCACTAAACCTAACCCTAACTGTAACCCTAACCCTAAGACTAAACATAACCCTAAAACTAAACCTAACACTATCCCTAACCCTACCCTAATATGAACCCAAACCTAACCCTAACCCTAACATAAATCTAACATTAACACTAACATGAACCCTAAACCTAAACCTAACCCTAATCGTAACCTAACCATAACCCTAAACCTAACCTTAACCTAACACTAACCATAACACTAACCCTTAACCTAACCCCAACACTAATCCTGAATCTAAACCTAAACCAAACACTAATCCTAACCCTAAACCTATCCCTAACCTTCACACTAACACTAACCCTAACCCTTACACTAACACTAACCTTAAACCTAAAACGAGCCCTTACCCTAACCCTAATCGTAACCCTAACGCTAATTTCAACCCTGTCCCTAATTCTAACCATAATCATAACACAAATTATAACAGAAACCATAATCCTAACCCTAACGTAACCCTAACCCTAACATTTACACAATCCTAACAATAATTTTAATAATAACCCAAACTCTAAACCTACACCTAACCCTAATGGTAACCCTAAACATAATCCTAAACCTATCACTAACCCTAACCCTAAACCTAACACTAATCCTAAATTTAACACTAACCCTAACCCTAACACTAACACCAACCCTAACTCTAACCCTAACCCTAACTCTACCCTTAATCCTAACACTAAACCTAACCCTAACCATAACCATAACCCAACCGTAATCCTAAACCTAACCCTAACACAAATCCTCATCATAACCATTACCCTAACACAAATCATAAACCTAAACCTACCTTTAACCCTAACACTATCCCTAAACCTAACCCTAAACCTAACTATGACCCTAAACCTAACCCTAACGGGAAACCTAACCCTAACTCAAATCCTAACACAAACCCTAACCCTAACCCTAAACCTTACTCTAACCCTAACCCAAACCCTAAACCTAACCCTACCCTAACACCTACTCTAACACTATCCCTACCCCTAACCCTAATTTAAACCTAACACTAACCCTAACCCTTATTTTAACTCTAACCGTAACACTAACCCTAACCCTAACTCTAACAATAACACTAACCCAAAACCTATGTCTAACCTAAACCTAACACACTAAACCTAACCCTAAAACTAATCCTAACCCTAAACTTAACACAAATCCTAACACTAACACTAACGCTAATACTAAATCAAACCCTAACCAAAACACTAACACTAATCTTAATTCTAACCCTAAACCTAACACTAACCCTAACTGTAACCCTAAAAATAACTCTAATTCTTAATCTAACCCTAACCTTAACCCTTACTCTAAACTTCACCCTAAACCTAATCTATCCCTAACACCATCTCTAACACTAACCCTAAAACAAACCATAAACCTAACTCTAACCCTAAGCAAAAACTAATCCTAACCCTAACCCTAACCCTAACCAAAACTTATACATAACCCTAACACTAAACCTAGCCTTAACCCTAACACAAAACCTAACACTAACCCTAACTGTAACCCTAACACAAACCCACAACCTAAACCTGAACCTAACATAAACCTTATCCCTAACACTAAACATAACACAAATCATACCCCAAACCACAACCCTAACCCAACCCAACCTTAACACTAACCATTACCTAACCCTAACCCTATCCCTTACCCTAACACTAATCCTTAACCTAACCCTAAACTTAACACTAATCTTAACTTAAACTTAACCCAAACCATAACAGTAACCCTAAACTTCATCCTAACCCTAACACTAAACTTAAAACTATCCCTAACCGTAAACCTAACACTAACACTGAACATAACCCTAAAACTAACACTACCCCTTACCCTAACCATAACACGAACCCTAACCCTAACACTATCCCTAACCCCAAACCTAACCCTAATTCTCACCCTAACACTAACCAAAACCCTAACCCTAAACGTAACACTAACACTAATCTTAACCCTAACCCAAAATCTAAAACAAACGCTAACTCTACCTCTAACCCTAACCCTAACACAAACCCTAACACAAATCCTGCAAAGAAGCCTAAAACTTACACGAACCCTAACCCTATAACTAACCCTAACCCGAACCCTAACTGTAACCCTAACACTAAACCTAACCCTTACCCTAACCCTAATCCTAACCCTTTCACTAACACTAATCCTAACCCTAACCCTAAACCTAAACATTTACCTAACCCTATTCTTAACCCTAACCCTAACCCTAACCCTAAACTTAACACTAACTCTAACCCTAATCCTACAGCAACCCTAAATCTATCCCTAACCCAAACCCTAAACCTAACCCTCAACCTAACACAAACCATAACCCTAACACTAACACTAACACTAACATGAAACCTAATCCTAACTCTTAAACTAACCCTAGCCCTATTCGGATTCCTATCCCTGAACCTCACTCTAATACTAAAACTAACCCCAAACCTATCCCTAAATCTTACCCTAACCATAACCCTAACCGTTCCCTAATACTAAACCTAAACCTAACTCTAATCCTATCATTATTTCTAAACATAACCTTAACCCTAAATCTAACACTAAACATAACATTAACACTAAACTTAACCCTAACCCCAAACCTAACACTAACTTTAATCATAACCGTAATCATAACAATAACCCTAACCCTACCCTTAACCCTAACACTAACCCTAAAGCTAACTCTAACCCTAATCCAACCATAACCCTAACCTTACCCCAACCCAAAACCTAACCCTAAACCTCAACATCACACAAACTATAACCCTAACCCTAACACTGACCCTAAAATTAACCCTAATCCTAACCCTAATCCTCTTAAACAAACCTTAACCCTAACCGGTTTCCTAAACCTGATTCTTACCCGAATTTTAAAACTAACCCTGAACCTAACCCTAACTAGTTCTCTAAAAATAACCCTAAACCTTATCTAATACTAACCCTAAATGTAACCCTAAACCTAACACTAACCCTAACCCTAACCCTCAACCGAACACTTACCCTAACGTCAACAATAAACCTAACCCTAACACTAACACTAACCCTAATCCCAACCCTAACCCTACCTCTACCCTAACTATATTCTTAACCCTAACACTAACCCTAAGTCTAAATATAACCCTAACTCAAATCATAATCTAACCATTACCCTAAAGTTAACCCTAACACAAATCCTATCCCTAACTATAACCCCAGCACATATCCTAACCCAAAACCTAAACCTAACCCAATACAAACCACTACCCAAAACCTAACCTTAATGCTAATCCTAACCATCACCCTATCCCTAACACTAACACTAACAATTATGCTAACCATAACCCAAACACTAACACTAACCCTAACCCTATCTCTAACCCTAAAAATAATCCTAACCCTAACCCTAACCCTAATCCATACCCTCACTCTAAACCTAACTCTAAATCTAACACACACCCTAACCATAACACTAACACTAACCATAACCCTAACCCTAACCTAAAATTAACCCTAACACTGAAACTAGCTTTAACTCTAACCCTAAACCTAACCCTAACCCTTACCATAAATTCAACCCTGAAAAACTTTAATCTTAACCCTAACCGTAACCTAACCCTAATCCTAACCCTAAACCTAACCTGAATCCTAACCATAACCGAAACCCTAACCGTATCCGAAACCGTAACACAAACCCTAATCCTAAATATAACTTTAATCCTAACACTAACTCTAACACAAATGTAATCCCCAATACTAATCCTAACACTATCTCTAACCATAAATAAACCGAACCCTAAACTTAAAACTAACCTTAATCCTAACCCTAATCCTAACACTAAACCTAACCCTAACCCTTATCAAAACCGTAAACATTACCTTAACGCAAACACTTATCCTAAACCTAAACCAAAACCTAACACTAACCCTAACACTAAACCTAACCATAACCATAACCCTAACACAAACATTAACCCTAACCTTAACCCTAAAACTAAACCTAACCCTATCCCGGACCCAATCCTTAACCCTAACAATTACTCCTTAACCCTAACAATTACCCTAACTTAACACTAACCACAACTCTTACTCCAAACCTAACCCTAACACTAACACTAAACTTAAAACTAACACTAACCCTAACCCTAAAAAAATTTGAACCATAAACATAACAATAAATCTAACCATAACAATAAACCTAAAAATAACTCTAACCCTAACCCTAACACTAACTCAAACACTAACCTTAAATTTAACTCTAAGCCTAATCGTAACCCTATCTCTAACTCTAACCCTAAATCTAACCCTAACACAACCCTTAACTTAACCTAACACTAACCCTAACCCTAACCCTAAAACTAACCTTAAACCTAACCCTAAACCTAAACCTAAATATAAACCTAACACAAACCCTAACCCTAACACTTATCCTAACGTTACCCCAACCCTAACACTAACCCTAATCTGAATCCTAACAGTAACCATGAAATTAATCAGAATCCCAACCCTAAGACAAACACAAACCCTAAACATTACCCTAACAATAACCATAACACTAATACTAAACCTAAATCTAATTCTAACCCTAACCATAAAACTAACTCTAACCGTCACCTTAACCCTAAATGGAACACTTACCCTAACACTAACCCTAACCCAACCCAAACACTAATCCTAACCTTAACTCTAACACTAACCGTGTACCTAACCCTAACACTAACCCTAATCCTAACACAAACCCAAACCCTAACCTACCACTAACTGTAACACTAATCCTAAACTAAACCCTAACACTAACCCAAAAACTAACCCTAACCCTAACATTCACCCTAACTCTAACCCTAACTTTAACCTGAACCTGAAAACTAACCCTAACAATAACCATAACCCTAACACTCACACTAACACTCACCCGAACTCTAACCCCAAACCTAAAACTAACCCTAACCATAACCCTAACACGAATACTAACCTTAACCCTAACCTAACTTTAATCCAAATCCTAACCATGAACATAAACATAACTTGAATTCTAATGATAACACAAACCCTAATCCTAACCCTAACTCTAACCCTAACACTAACCCTAATCCTATCCCTAAACATAACGCTAACCCTAAACCTAACACAAACCCCAACCCTAACCATAACCCTAACCCTAAGCCTATCCCTAACCTAACCCTAACCCTAATCTAACCCTAACCCTAACCAAAACCATAACACTTACCCTAAACCTAACACAAACCCTTACCTTAATCATAAACCTAACCCTAACCTAACCCTAACACTAATCCTAATTTAACCCTAACCCTAATCCTAACCCTAATTCTAACACTAAACCTAAAACTTACTTTAACCCTAAACCTAACCCAAACCTTAACACTAATCCTAAACCTAACCCTAAATCTAACCCTAACACAAACCCTTACCCTAACCCTACCGTAATCTAACCTTAACCCTAAGCCTAAACGTACTCCTAACACTAACCCTAACCCTAACTCATATTCTAACCTTAACCCTAACACTAACTCTAATCATTACAGTGACGCCAATCCTAACCCTAAATCTAAGCCGAGCCATAACCCTAACCCAAAATGAACCCTAAACCTAACACGAAACCTATCACTAATCCTAACCCTATCCCTATCCCTAACCCTTACACTAACACTAATACTAAACGTAACACTAAACCTAACACTAACCCTAAACATACATCTAAACTTAATACTATTCATAACCCTACCCCTAACCCTAAACCAAATCCTAACACAACCCCAAAAACTAAGCCCTAAACCTAACACAAACCCTAACCCAAACCCTAACACTAATCTTTACACTAACCCTAAACCTAACCGTACACTAAATCTAAACTTAATCCTGTACATATCCCTAACCCTAACCATAAACCTAACCTTAACACAACCCCTTAACCTGACACTAAACCTAACATTAACCCAAACCCTAAATCTAACATTAAACTTAACACCAACCCTACTCCTAACCCTAACCCTAACTATTGAACGAACCCTAAACTTAACCCTAACCTTTACATTTACACTAACCCTAATGCTCAATATAACCCTAAACCTGAACCTAAACTTAACCCTATCACTAACCCTAACAATAACTCTATCCCTAACCCTAACACTATCCCTAACCCTAACACCAACCCTAACTCTAACCTTAAACCTAACCCTTACTGTAATCCTTATCCTAACCCCAACACTTACACTAACCCTAATCCTAACCCTAACCCTAAAACTAACCCTAACATGAATCCTAACCCTAACCCTAATCTGAACACTAACCCTAACACTAACACTAACCCTATCCCTAACACTAACTCTTACACTAACCCTAATGCAAATCCAAACACTAACACTAACCCTAAACCTAACACTAACCCTAATGTTATCTGGAAAAGTATTCCGAACAGTAATCCTAAATCTAAACCCTAAAACATATTTAACCCTAACCCTAACACTAACCCTAATTTTTACACTAACAATAACTTTATTCCTAACTGTAACCCCATCCCTAACACTAACCCTAATGCTAACACAAACCCTAATACTTACCCTAATGCTAACATTAACCCTATCCATAACTCTAACACTAAACCTAACCCTAACCTAAACCCTAAACCTAAACCTTAACTGAAACCTAACCCTAACCAGAAAACTAAGCCCAACCATAACCCTAAAGGTAAATCTAATCCTAGCACTAACCCTAAACCTAACTCTAACCTGACACTGAACACTAGCACTTACACTAACCCTAACCCTAACACTAACCCTAACCATGACTGTAACCATAACAGTAAACTTAAATCTAACCCTAAACTAAATCCAACACTTTTTCTATCTGTAACCCTAAACCTAACCCTAACCCTAATCCTAACACAACCCTAACCCTAACACTAACTCTAACCCAAACACAAACCCTAAACCTAATCCTAACCATAACTCTAACCCGAATCCTATCCGTAACCTGAACCCCAAACCTAACACTAACTCTCCACCCTAACACAAATCCTAAACCTAACAATAATCCTAACCCTAACCTAACCCTAATCCTAATCCTAACCTATCCCTAACCCTAAACCTAACCAAAACCTAACCCTAAATTTAAACTTAACCTAACTCTAAACGAACCTTAACACTAATCCTAACTCTAACAAATATCCTAATCACAAATGTAACCCTAACACAAACCCTAACCCTAACCCTAAGACTAACCCTAACCCTAAACCTTACCATAACCCTAAAAATAAACCTAATCCTAACCCTAATCCTAAACCTAATGGAAACCTAACCCTAACCCAAACGATACCCATAACACAAACCCTAACACACACCCTAAACCTAACCTTAACACTACCCCTAATGCTTAACTGAACCCTAATCCTAACACTAACCATAACCCCAACCCCAACCATATCACTAATCCCAATCTCTAAGCTGAATCCTACCACTAACCCCTAAACTTAACCCTATCCATAACCCTAACACTAACCCTAACCAATGCATAACCCTAACCTATGCATAATACTAACCCTAAGTCTAAATCTAACCCTAAGCCTCACTCTCACCCTAATCCTAACCATAACCTTAAAACTTACCCTATCTCTAAACCTAACACAAACACTAACCCTAAACCCTTACCCTAACACAAACCATATCCTTCACCATAACACTAATCCTAACATTAACCCAATCACTAACTCTAACTCTAAAACTGACCGTAACTCTAACCAGAATAACCCTAACCCTAACTCTAAAACTAACCCTAATCATAACCCTAACCCTAAACCTAACCTTAACCATATTCATAACATTAAGCCTATTCATAACACTAACCCTACACCTCACATTAGCCCTAACCCTAAAACTAACCCTAAAACTCTACCTAACCCTAAATTGTTCCTATACCTAATACAAACACTAACACTACATGGCTATGTCTAGAGTCAGAGTTAGGTTTAGGGTAAGGTTCAGGTTTAGAGCTAAGAGTATTAAAATGGTTAGGGTCAGGTTTTGGATTTGTGTAGATTAAGATTTAGGGTTAGGACTCAAATTAGCATTATGGTTAGAGTTAGGGTTAGGGTAATGGATAGGGTTAGGTTTATGCTTCAGGTTAGGTTGAAAGTTCAGATTAGGTTTAGGGTAATGGATAGGTTAGGGTTAGGCCTAGGTTAGCATTAGATTTATGGTTATCATTAGGGTAATTGATAGGGTTAGAGCTAGTGTTAGGGATAGAGTTATGGTTAGGATTATGGCTAGAGTTAGGGATGGGATTAGGGTTAAGGCTAGGGTTAGGGTTAGGTTTATTGTACACTTTAAGGTTTGAGCTAGGGTTAGTGCTAAGGCTAGGGTTAAGTTTAGGATTAGGACTAGGGTTAAGGTTATGTTAGGGTTAGGGTTAATATTATGGTTAGGTCTAGGGTTATCATTAGGTTTAGGGTAATGGACAGGGTTAGATGTCAGGTTAGGGTTAGGGATAAGTTTAGGATTAGGGTTAGGGTTAGATTTAGGGTATGGTTAGGGTTTGAGCTAAGGTTAGGACTATGGCAAGGATTATGTTTAAAGTTAGGTCTAGGGTTACGTTTATGGTTAGAATTAGAATAGGTTTTGGGTTAGGACTAAGGTTATCATGAGGTTTATGTTTAGGGTTAGGGTAATGAGTGAGATTAGAGCTAGGGTTAAGGCTAGGGTTCAGTTTAGGATTAGGGATAGGGTTAGGTTAGGCTTCAGCTTAGGGATAAGTCTTATGGTTAGGTTAAGGGTAAGGATCAGGATTGAGTAAGGGTGAGGGCTAAGTTGAGTGTTCAGGTTAGAGTCAGGGCTAGTGATAGAGTTAGGGTAAGAGTTAGGGCAAGGATTAGTATTAGATTTAGGTTTACAGTTAGGGTAATGGATAGAGTTAGAGCTAGGGTTTGGGCTATAGTTATGGTTAGGATTAGGGCTAGGATTTGGGTTAGGGTTTTGGTTACGGTTATGTTTAGGGTAGGGGTGAGGGTTTGAGCTAGAGTTATGTCTAGGGTTAGGTTGAGGGTTAGGTTCAGCCTTAGATATAGGAATAGAATTACAGTTAGGGTTAGGGTTGGGGTTATGGCTAGGTTATCATTAGGGTTAGGATTAGGGTTAGGGTAAATGGATGCGGTTATATATAGGTTTAGGTGTAGGGTTAGGGTTAGATTTAGTTTTAGGGTTAGGGTTAAGGCAATGATTCTGTTTAGAATTATGGTATGGGTTAGGTTTTGAAGCTAGCATTAGGGCTTTGGTGAGTTTTAGGTTTAGGTTAGGACCAGGATTAGTTTTATTTAGGGTTAGGAGTTAGAAATTACAGCTACGGTTATCAGTAGGTTTAGGATTAACGTTAGGGTAATGAGTGGTTTAGAGCTAGGTTTAAGGCTAGGGTTATCATTAGGGTTAGGATTAGGGCTAGGGTTAGTTTTAGAGTTAGGGATAGTTCTAAGTTTATATTTAGGGTAAGAGTTAGGCTTCAATCTATGTTTAGGACTAAGGCCTAGGGTTAGGATTAGGGGTGGGGCTAAAGTTAGGGTTTATGGTAGGCTTAGGGCTAGGTTCAGGCCTAGGATTTGCTCTAGGATTTTTTTTTTTTTTTTTTTTTTTTTTTTTACGTTAAGGTGAAAAGATAGGGCTATGGATAATGTAAGAGCTAGGGTTATGATTAGGGCTCGTTGTAGGGTTAGGGTTATAGCTAGGTCTTATGTTAGGTTTATATTTTCGGTTAGTGTCAGGTTTAGAGGTAGATTTACTGTTAAAGTGTCAGTGTTTGGGTTAGATTTAGAATTAGATTTAGAACCAGAATTAGGAGTAGATTTAGTGTTTGCATTAGGTTAAGGTTATTTTATTGTTAGGGTTAGGATTTTTTTTTTTTTTTTTTAATATCTAGGGCTAAAGTTAAGGCTAAATTTAGAATTAGGTTTAGGTCTAGAGTTAGTGTTAGGGTTTGGTCTAGATTTAGGGTCAGGTTTTAGACCTAGGGTTAGCTTTAGGGTCAGAATAAGGGTCAGGGTTAGCATTAGGTTTTGGATAGAGTTAGAGCTAGAGTGAGGTCTACAGTTAGGACTATTAATGGGGTTAGGGTTAGTGTAATGGTGGGTTTAGAACTAGGTTTAAGGCTAAGGTTAAGGTTAGAATTAGGGCTAGGTTTAGCTTCAGAGTTAGGGATAGGTCTAAAGTTTATATTTAGGGTAAGTATTAGGCTTTGAGCTAGGGTTAGGACTAAGGCTAGGGTTAGGATTAGGGTTAGGGCTAGGGTTAGGGCTAGGGTTATGCTTAGGGCTAGGTTTAGGCCTAGGATTCACTCTACATTTTGTGTTAGGTTAAGGCAAAATGTTAAGGCTATGGGTAATGTAAGAGCTATGGTTATAATTAGGGCTAGTTTTAGGTTAGGGTTATAGCTAGGTGTAGAGTTAGGTTTAGGTTTTCGTTTAGGGTCAGGTTTAGAGATAGGTTTAGTGTTAAAGGGAGGGTCAGTGTTCATCTGAGATAGAGTTAAGGTTAAATCCAGAATTAGGATTAGGTTTATGTTCTAGGATTAGTTTTAGTCTTTGCTTTAGGTTAAGGGTTATTGTTAGGGCTAGGGCTAGGTTATTTTCTTAGGTCTAGTGCTAGACTTAAGGCTAGATTTAGGATTATGTTTAGGTCTAGGGCTTGTGATAGGGTTAGGCTTAGGTGTAAGTATTGGTAGGGCTAGTGTTAGGGGTTTGTTCTAGGTTTAGGGTCAGGTTTAAATCTAGGGGTTGTGTTATGTTCAGAATAAGGGTCAGGGTAAGCGTTAGGGGTTAGGGTTTGGGATAGGGTTAGAGCTAGAATGAGGGCAAGGTTTAGGACTATTAATTGACTTGGGTTTTTGTTAGCCTTAGGATTAGTGATAGGTCTAGGGTTACCATTAGGGTTAGCATTTTGCTTACAGTTAGAGATAGGGTTAGAGCTAGTGTTAGGGGTAGCGTTTGGGGTAGGGTTAAAGCTAGGTTTAGGGCTCAGTTAGGGATAGTTTTTCTGTTAGGATTAGGGCTATGGTTAGGGCAATGGCTAATGTAAGAAAGAGGGTTAAAATTAGGGTTTCTATTTAGGTTAGTTTAGGGATTTAGACCTCTAGTGTTAGGGTTAGTTTTAATGTTATGTTGATATTTAGAGTTAGGATTAGTATTAGAATAGAAGTCAGGGTCAGAGTTACTTTTAGGGTTAGGGTTAGGACTCAAATAAGGGCTAGGGTTACTGTTAGGGTTTTGGTTTAAGGTTAGAATGGTGCTTAGAGGCTGGGTGAGTGTTAGGATATGAATCATGGTCAGGATTAGTTTAAGGTTATGGTTAGGACTCTAATTAGGCCTAAGGTTAGGTCTATTTATAGTGTTAGTGTTTGGTTTAAGTTAAGCTTCAGGGTTAGGGATACTGCTCCGTTTTGTAGTCCTAGTGTTAGGGTTAGGGCTACTTTTACGATTAGCATTAGGGTTAGAGCTAGTATTAGTGTTAGGCTTTGGCTTAGTTTTTAGGGTTACATTTAGAGTTATGATTAGATCTAGGGTTAGGGATAGGACTCATGATAGGGTAAGAGTTAGGGGCTAGGGTTAGGGCTAGGGTTAGGGTTATAGTAAGGGATAAGTTAGATCTAGGGATAGGGTTAGTGTGAAAATTAGAGTTAGTCTTAGTGCTAGGGTTAGTGTTAGGGTTAGGAATATAGTTAAATTAGGGGTAGGATTAGGGCTAGGGTTAGTGTTCAGCTTAGGCCTATCATTAAAGATAGGGTTAAGGTTAGGGTTAAGTTTAGGATAAGGGATGGCATTGTAAGCTAGGATTAGAGGTAGGGTGGGGGTTAGAGTTAGGGTTAGGGGTAGGGTTAGTGTTAAGTTTATGATTAAGCATAGGTTTAGGGCTAGGATGAGAGCTAGTGTTTGTTTTAGTGTTAGGGCTAGGATTAGGGCTAGGGCTAACATCAGGTCTAGGGTTATGGTTAAAGATAGTTTTAGGGTTAGGTTTATTGCTACTTCTAGTGTAAGTGTTAGGTTTAGAGTAAGGTCAAGTTTAGAGCTAGGGGAACTATTCGGGTTAGGGTCAGGGTTAGGGTTTGGTTTAGGTTAGGATTTAAGTTTAGGGCTCAAACTAGCATTAGGGTTATGGTTAGGGTAATGACAGGGTTTGGTTTAGGGTTCAGATTAGGTTTAGGGTAATTCATAGAGTTTGTGTTAGTGATAGGGTTAGGGTTAGGCTTAGGGCTAGCATTTGGGTAAGAGTTATGTTTAGGGTAATAGATAGGAATAGAGCTAAGTTTAGAGCTAGGGCTATGCCCACACTCTGGCTGCAGCAAAATAACCAGTGGGTGACGAAGAACTTGTGTACATTGATACAGCAGGAGCAGGAGCTGTTTATTGTAGGACAGGAGGGGTATATATACAATCCACACAGCTTATCTTAATTAACATAAACTAGATACAGCAGTCAACCAATAAGGAATCTCCACACTTAATGGCTCGCTGGCATTACTTCACAAACCACTCCCTCTGGCAAAATTGCCAGGAGCCATCCAGACTTGTTTACAGACTCTAACAGAGTTATGGTTAGGAATAGGTCTTGAGTTAGGGTTAGGGTTAGTGTTAGAACTGGGGTTAGGTTTAGGGTTATGTTTAGAATAAGGGTTAGGTATTGAGCTAGGTTTAGGGCTAGTGTGAGAGTTAGGTTTAGGGTTAGGTCTAGGGATAGGATTATGGTAGGGTTAGGGTTATCATTAAGGTTAGGTTTCGAGTAATGAATAAAGATATATATATATAGGATTAGGGTTAGGGTTATATTTCGGTTTAGGTTAGGGTTAGGGTTAGGGTTATGTTTAGATTTATGGTAAGGGTTAGGGTTTGAACTAGAGTTAGGGCTATGGCGAGTGTTACATTTAGGGTTATGTCTAGGGTAGTTTTCCGGTTAGGGTTAGGGTTAGTGTTAGGATTTGGGCTAGGATTTTCAATAGATTTAGTTAGGGTTGGGTAATGGGTATGTTTAGAGTTAGGTTTAGGATAGGTTAAGTATATAATTAGGGCTAAGGTTAGGGTTAGAGTTAGGGATAGGTTCTAATTCTACGTTTAGGGTAAGGGTTAGGCTTTGAGCTATTTTTAGGGTTAGGTTTAGGGTTAGGGTTAGGGTATAACGAGGTTTAGGTCTCGGATTAGGGCTAGTTTTTGTGTTGGGGTTAAGGCTAAGGTTAGGGAAATGGCTAATATAAGAACTAGGGTTACAATTATGTTTAGTTTTAGGGTTAGGGATAGGGGTAGTTCTAGTGTTAGGGTTAGGGTGATATTTATAGTTATGGTTAGGGTTAAGATATGAGTCATGGTCAAGGTTAGTTTTAGGGTAGGTTTAGGACTCAAATTAGGGCTAGGGTTACTCTTAGGGTTTGGGTTTAAATTTAGGGATATGTAGAGATAATGTAAGTGTTAGGATATGAGTCAGAGTCAGGGTTATTTTTAAGGTTAGAATTAGAACTCGAATTAGGGTTAGGGTTTTGGTCTAGGTGTAGTGTTCAAAATTTGGTTTAAGTTAAGGTTTAGGTTTTGGCCTCTTGCTTGTTTTCTTTTAGTTCTAGGGTTAGTGTTAGTACTAGTTTTATGATTAGCATTAGGGTTAGGGCTAGGACTATGGTTTGGGTTAGAATAAAGGCTAGTTTTAAGGTTAGGATTAGGTATAGGTTTTGTGTTTAGGTTTAGGGCAAGAATTAGGGCTAGGGCTATTATCTGGTCTAGGGTTACAGTTAGGGATAGTTTTAGGGTTAGGTTTAGAGAAAGTGTCAGGTTTAGAGCTAGGTGTATTATTAGAGTCAGGGTCAGGTTTGGGGTTTGGGTTAGGTTAAGGTTTAGGTTTAGGGGTCAAATTAACATTAAGGTTATAGTCAAGGTTAGGGTAATGGATAGGGTTTAGTATTAGGGTTCAGGTTTGGTTTAGGGTAATGGATATGATTAGGTTTTGTGATAGGTTTAGGGTTAGACCGAGGGCTAGCATTAGGGTTAAGGTTATTATTAAGGGCAATTTATAGAGTTGGAGCTAGTGTTAGGGCTAGGGTTATGATTAGGATTAGGCTAGAGTTAAGGTTAGGGTCAAGTTTAGGACTAGGGATAGGGTTAGGATTAGGATAAGGGTATGGTTTAAGTTTGAGCTATGGTTAGTTCTAGCGCTAGGGTTAGGTTGGGTTATGGTTATGGTTATTGTTAGAGTTAGGGCTAGGGTTAACATTAGTGTTAGGGTAATTGATAGAGTTAGGTGTCAGGTTAGAATTAGGGTTAGTTTTAGGGTTAGGGTAGCGTTAGGTTTAGGATAAGATTTAGGATTTGAGCTAGGATTAGGGTTAGGTATATGGTTAGGTTTCTGGTTAGTTCTAAAGTTAGGATTATGTTTAGGGTTAGGGTAGGTTTAGGTTTAGGTCTAGGATTAGGTCTAGGTTTAGTGTTAGGATTAGGATACGGTAAGGTATGATGTTGCAGTTAGGTTTGGGGCTAAGGTGAAGGTTAAAATTAGGGTTATGTCTAGGGTTAAGTTTAGGGTTAGGATTAAAGCTAGTGTTATACCAAGGATTAGGACTACAGTTTGTGTTAGGGTTAGGGCTATCATTAGGACTAGGTTTAATATCAGGTCTAGGGTTATGGTTAGGGAAGTTTTAGGGATGGGTTTATGGCTAGGTATAATGTAAGGGTTAGGATGAGGGTTAGGGTCAGCTTTAGAGGTATGGGTATTTTAGGGTCAGGGTCATGGTTAGGGTTTGTTTTAGGTTAAGGTTGAGGGTTAGGGTTCAAATTAGCATTAGGGTTAAGGTTATAGTTAGGGTAATGGATATGGTTAGGTTTAGGGTTCAGGTTATTTTTATGGTAATGGATTGGTTAGGGTTAAGGAAAGTGCTAGAGTTAGGCCAGGGATTAGCATTAGGATTAGGGTTAGGGTTAAGGTAATGGATAGGGTTAGAGCTAGGGTTAGGGCTAGGATTATGATTAAGGTTAGGGCTAGGTTTAGGATTAGGTTTAAAGATAGTGCAAGGATTAAAGTCAGGGTTAGGTTTAGGGTAAGGATTAGGTCTAGGTTTAGCATTAGTGTTAGGTTTTAATGTATGGTTGGATCTCGGATTAGGGCTAGGTTTTGGGTTATGTTAGGGCTAGTGTTAGGGATACTACTAATGTAAGAATTAGGGTTCTGATTAGGGTTAGTTTTAGAGTTACCATTAGGGCTAAGGCTAGTTTTAGGATTCGGTTTAGGTTTAGGGTGATATTTTGAACTAGGGTTAGTGTTAGGGTCAGAGTCAGGATCAGGGTTTGTTTTGGGGTTAGGGATAGGACTCGAATTAGGGGTAGGCTTAGGGCTAGATGTCAGGTAAGGATTTGGTTTCGGTTAAGGTTTAGGGTTAGTGCTATGGCTCAGTTTTGGTTTAGGGCTAAGGCTAAAGTGAAAGGTAGTTTTAAAATTAGCATTAGTGTTATTGCTAATGATAGTGTAAGTTTAGGCTTAATGGTAGATTTAGATTTATGTTTTTTCTAGGGTTAGGGCTATGGCTAGGGTTAGGGCTAAGGTTAGGGCTAGTGTTTGTGTTATGGTCAGGCATATGGTTAGAACTAGGAATAGGGCTAGGGTGAGAGTTAGAGTTGGTCTTAGGGCTAGGGTTAGGGTTAAGTTTAGGGGAAGGGATGCCTGTTGGATTTCCACCTCCATTTCCATTTACCCATATAGGTCAAAATGAAGTGAAACCTTAAAATAAAAAGTGTTTATGATAACGAACCATTGATTCAAGAAGGACCAAAACTTGGGAGCATACTAAGGCTAGATGAAAGATAAATCCTGCCCAGTATCAAAGAAATATGAACAAAACTAACTCTCATTCTAACATTACCTCTAACCTTAGCCCTAGCCCTAAACCTAAACCTAAACCTAACCCTAACTTGATTAGAGAAACATTGATCCTAGAAGTCCTGCAGTTGGGAGCCTTGTGGGGCAAGCTAAGTAATGAATCCTAGGCAGCATCAAATAAATCTAATAATTATGGGAGGTATTTCAGTACATGCATATTTCCCTGTTTTCTCCTAAAGGGACCTTGGATATAGTTTTTTTTTTTTTTTTTTTTTTGCATGCTTAAGCTTAGGCCTCCTTTCACAAGGAACATACCAGAGTCCCTACAGAGAACTGATGGAGTGTGTGAAGTTTCAAGCAGCACAAAAACTGTTTGATTTTCAGCTCTATTAACTTTCCTGTATAGGTAAAAATGAAGTGAATTCTTAAAATACAAATTGTTCCTGACAGCAAACCCGTGAACAGAGAAGGCTTAAATCTGTGGAACAGTGTAAATCTAGATAAAAGATAAATCCTGCAATATGTATATGGGGCAAAAATGGGAGTTCATAATCTGCTTGAATCAAATGTATAAAATATGATATGTCAAGAGCTTTGTAATGTTTAGAAGAACAAATAATATAAATAAATAAATAAATAAATAAATAAATAAATAAACATAATTTTTAAAAAAAGATAAATCCTGCCAAGTATCAAAGAATTTTGATAAAGATAACTCTAACCCTAACACTAGCTCTAACACGAACCATTTCCCTTACACTAACTTTTTTATGGAAATTTGACCGTAGAATTTGCAAACCTGGGCAGCCTAGTAGAGCAAGCTAAGGGATGAAAGCTGTGCAGTATCAAAGAAATCTGACCAAATAATTGATGGAGTATATCAGTACATGCATATTTCCCTGTTATCTCCTAAAGGACTCTTGGATAAAGTTGTTTTTACATGCTTCAGCTTAGGCCTACTTTCACAAGAACAAACCAGAGATTGCCCACAGAGAATTGATGGAGTGTGAAGTTTCAAGCAGGTAGCACAAATGCTATTTGATTTTCAGCTCCATTTCCTTTTACCTGTATAGGACAAAGTGAACTGAAACTTTAAAATACAAACTGTTCCTTACAGAGAACCATTGAACCTAGGAGGCCCAAACATGTGGAGTATAGTCAGATTAGGAGAAAAATGAATCCTGCCCAGTATCAAAGAAATTTGAACAAAACTAACTCTAACTAACTCTACTAGCTCTAACACTTGCCCTAACACTAACCTTAACACAAACCCTAACCTGTTTTAAAAAATGGTGATCCTAGAAGTCCCAAACATGGGTAACCTAGTGGGATAAGCTATCAGATGTATTCTATGCAGTTTCAAAGAAATATGACCAAAAATTGGCGTGGTATTTCAGTTCATGCATATTTCTCTGTTTTTTTGCAAAAGGGCTCTTGGATAAAGTTGTTTTTGCCATCTTCATCTTAAGGCTACTTTCTCAAGGAACAAACCGGGGAGTTCCAACAGAGAACTGATTCAGTGTCTGAAGTTTTAAGCAGCTAGCACCAACCTGGTTTGATCTCAAACTCCATTTTCATTTACCTCTATAGGTCAATATGAAGCGAGTGTCCCTGTTAGCGAACCATTCAAATGAGAAGGCCCAAACCTGAGGAGCATATTAAGGCTAGGCAAAAGATGACTCCTTCCAAGTATCAAAGAACTGTACAAAATTTACTCTCACCCTAACACTACATCTAACCCTAGCCCTAACTGTAAACCTAACACTAACCCTATCCTTATTAGAGAACCATTGATCCTAGAAGTCCCACATTTGGGGAGCTTTGTGGAGCAAGCTAAATATTGAATCCTACCCAGTATCAAACAAATCTGACTAAATAATTATGGGAGGAATTTCAGTGCATGCATATTCCTTGCTTTCTCCTAAAGGGCTCTCAGATAAAGTTGTTGTTGCATGCTTTAGCACAGACCTACACTCACAAGAAACATACCAGCGTGTCCCTACAAATAATTGAGGATTTGTGTGCAGTTTCAAGCAGTTAGCATAAACCCTGTTTGATTTTCAGATCCTTTTACATTTACTCGTATAGGTCAAAATGAATTAAAATGAAAATACTAGCTGTTCCGGACACCAAACAGTTGAAGCAAAAGGCATAAACTTGGGAAACAGTGTAAAATTAGTTAAAGATAAATCCCGGATTGTATCAAAGAAATCTGAATAAAGTCACTCTAACCCTAGCACTTCCTGTAAACTGAGCCCTAATCCTAACCCTAAACATTAACATAGCCCTATCTCTAACCCTAACTTTAACCCTAACTTTAACTGTAACCATCGCCCAAGCCCTAGCTCTAACTATATCCGTTACCATAACTCTAACCCTAATCCTAACGCTAAACGTATCCCTAAACCTAACATTTACCCTAGACCTGCTCTAACCCTAATCCTCGCTCTAGCCATAAATCTAGCTCCAACCATAACACTTACCCTAAACCTAACCCTAACCCTAGGCCGAACCATACCCTAATCCTAACCAAAACACTAGCCTTAATCCTAACCATAAATGTAGTCCTAACCCTAGCTGTAATCCTATCTTTTACCTTAAACATAAGCCTAACCCAAATTCTAACAATAAGACTAAACTTAACTGTATAGCTAACCCTAAGGCTATTCAAAACCCTAAACCTAACCTGAACCCTAAACCTAACCATATCCATTACCCTAAACCTAATGCTAATTCAAGTCTTAACCCTAAACCTTAACAGAAAACAATCCCTAATCCTGACCCTGACCGTAATAATACACCTAGCTCTAAACCTGACCTTTACCCTAAACCTAAACCTTACAGTAGACCTATTCATAACCAAACCCTACAACTACCCTTAACCATAATGTTAGACCTGAAATTAGCCCTAGCCTTAATCCTAGCCGTAGCCCTAACACAAACTCTCATCTGAGCTGTAAACCTAGCATTAATCCTAACCCTCATGCTAACCCTAACCCAAGACCTAATCCTAACCATAACCCTAGCTCTAACCTTAACTCTAACTGCACTCATTACCCTAAACATAACCCTTATCCTAATGCTAACCCTAGTACTAACCCTAACCCTATCACTATCTCCAAAACTCTCAATTACCCTAAACCTAACCCTGTCTTTACTCTAAAACTAACCTTAAGTCTAATTCAAACCATAACCCTAAACTCAAACATAAACCAAGCCCTAACACTGACCCTGGCCCTAAGAATTCTCCTAGCTCTAAACCTGACTCTTACCCTATACATAACACTTACAATAGAACTAGCCTTAAACCTTTCCCTAAAATTATCCCTAACTGTAACCCTAGACCTGACATTAGCCCTAGCCATAATTCTAGCCCTAACCCTAACACAAACCCTAGCCCTTATCCTAGCCCTAAACATTGCCTTAATTATAACTGCAACCCAAACTCTAGGCCTAAACCTGACACTAAACCTAGCCCTAATCTTAGCCCTAATTTAGCCATATCCCCATCCCTAGTTCTAAGACTAACTCTAACTCTCACGTTAGACCTTTCACTCATTCTAACCCTATCACTTACCATAACCCTAATCCTAGCCCTAACCCTAGTCCTAACCCTTGCCCTATCCTTTGCCCTAGCACTAAGTTTAAATAAAACCTAACTCTAAATTGAGCCCTAACCCGAAGACTAAGCAAAACCCTAACACTAGCACGAACCATAACACTAATCCTAAATCTAGCACTACCCCTAGCCCTAGCCCTAAAACAAAACCTAGCTATGGCTGTAACCCTAACCCTTAACCTAAACAAAATCCTAACCTCAAACCTAGCCCTAACCCTAGCCATAATATGAGTTGTAAGCTGAACCCTTAAACTAACCCTGAACCTGACACTGACCCTAACAACACTAGTTCTATACGTCACCCTAACCCTAAACCTAACCCTAACACTAACTCTAGCCCTAAAACCCTAAAACTACCCCTAAACTCACCCTAGTACTTACATTATCCCTAACACTAACCCTACCCCTAAGTTAACCCAAAACCTAGCCCTATTCCTAGCTTTAAACCTAGCCCTATTCATAAGCATAAACCTAGCACTATACCAAACTTTAACTCTATCCATTACCATAAACATAACCATAACCTTAATGCTAACATTAGGCATGAACCTAAATCTATAACTAATCTTGACCCAATCCATTATCCTGAACCTAACTTGAACCTAAACCTAATCCTATCATTACCCTAACCCTAACACTAACACTAATTTGAGCCCTAACTTTAAACATTAACCTATCTCAAACCCCAACGTGACCTTGACCCTAATAAAATCCCTAGCTCTAAACTTGAACATAACCCTACACTTAACCCTTATCCTATATGTAGTGTAGCCTTAATCCTAACCCTAAAACTATCTTTAACCATAATTCTGGAGCTGAAATTATCACTAGCCCTAATTCTAGTCCTAAACCTAAAACAAACCCTAGCCCTCATCCTAGACCTAAACCTAGCTTTAATCATAACCCTACCCCTAACCCTACCCCTAACCCTAATTCTAACCCTCACCCTACCTCTATACCTAGCTATAATGCCATCTCTTACCCTAAACTTAACCCTAACCCTAACCCTAACTCTAGACTTAAGCCAAACAACAAACTTAGCCCTAATCCTAGCAGTAATTTGGCCCTATCTCTAACCCTAACACTAACCCTAGGCCTAAGAATCACTCTAAATCTCGCCCTATATCTATCCCTAATTATAACCCTATCCCTTACTGTAACCCTATCCCTAGCCCTAACCCTTGCCCTATCCTTAGTTCCAGCCCTAACCCTAGATCTAACTCTAACTCCAAATCTAACCCAAACCCTAAGCCTAAGCTTAAAACTTACACTATCTCTAAACCTAACCCTAGGACTAAACCAAAACCAAGCAATAGCCCTAACCCTAAACATTAACTTAAACCAAATCCTAAAACTAAACCTAGACCTATCCCTAGCCCTAATTCAAGTTCTAACACTAACTTTCAAACTAACACTGACCCTGACTCATATCCTAACACTCAACCTAGCTCTAAACACCGCCCTCACCTTAAACCAAAAGCTAAGAATAACCCTAACAATAATTCAAGACCTATCCTTAATCCTAAAATGAACACTGACCTGACTCTTATCCTAACACAAACCTTAGCTATAAATATCACCCTAAACTTAAACCTAACCTAACACTAAAACTAACCTAATTTTAACCCTAGTTTTTACATTGGCTGTGGCTCTAATCATATTCCTAACCCTAACACAAAAACTAACCATAATTTTAGACCTAAACCAAAATTTAACCCTAACTTTAACCCTAACCATAGCCCTTAACCTAGCTCTAAACCCATCCCTTACCATAAGCAAAACCCTAAACTTAAGGGTAACTCTAGACCTATTCCTAATCCTTAGGCTAATCAAAACCCTAACTATTAATAGCCCTAACCCTAGCTCTCATTCTAGCTCTAACACTAACCCAAATTCTACCCTAAACCTTACCCTTATAATGACCCTACCACTAATCCTAGGTCTAACCCTAACCCTAACTCTAACTCAAAATCTATGGTAATCCTATCCCTAGACCTAACCCTGAAGCTAACTCCCAGCCTAGACCTAACCATACCTCAGAACCTAAACCTTACACTAAACATAAACCTAAAATTATCCAAGTTCTAACCCTCACACTAACCCTAACTCAAGACCTAATTCTAACCATAACCCTAGCCATAACCTTAACTCTAACTGTATCCATTACCCTAAACATTACCCTATGCTAATGCAACCCTAGGCCTAACCCTAACCCTATCACTATCCCCAAAACTGTCAATTACCCTAAACCTAACCTGAACCCTAAACCTAACATTATCATTACCCTAATGCTAGCCCTAATGCTACTTTGAGCCCTAATCCTAAAATCAAACCTAAACAAAAACCCAACACTGACCCTGACATTAATAATTCCCCTAGCACTAAACCTGATTATTACCGTATACCTAAACCTTAAATTGACTTAGACATAAACCTAACCTTAAAACTATCCCTAACCATAACACTAGACTTGACTTTAGCCTTAGCCGTAATCCTAGCCCTAACCCTATCACAAACCCTAGTCCTTATCCTAGCCCTAAACATAGCCTTAATTATAACCCTAACCCTAACCTTAACCCTAGGCCTAACCCTAACACTAACCCTAGTCCTAATATTAGCCCTAATTTAGCCCTATCCCTAACCCTAAACCTAACCCTAGCCCAAAGACTAACTCTAACTCTCACTTATCCCTAACTCTAGTTTAAACCTATACTTTACTGGAAACCTAATCCTAGCCTGAAGCATAGGTCTAACCCTAGCCCTATTCATATTCCTGGCCATAACCCTAGATCTAACCCTAATTCTAAATCTAACCCTAACAACAAGCCTAAGCCTAAACCTAAGCCTAGCCCTAACCCTATGGCTAATCCTAAAACTAGCCCTAATCCTAGCCCTAGCACTGAAACAAAACCAAGCCATAGACCTAACCCTAATCCTTAACATAAACCAAGTCCTAATCCTACACCTAGCACTAACCCTAGCAATAATTCGAATCTTAAGCCAAACCCTAAAACTAACCCTCACCCTGACTCTGACCTTAACACTAACCCTAGGTCTAAACAACACTCTAACCTTAAACCTAAAGCTAACATTAGACGTAGTCCTAACCCCTAACACTACAATTAGCCCTAATCATAACCCTACTACTTACATTAGCCGTAACCCTAACCCTAGCCCTATATTAACCTAAATCCTAGCCCTATTCCAAGCCCTAACACTAACTTTAACCCTAAACCTAACTCTAACCCTATCACTAATTGTAACCATAACCCTAGCTGTAACCCTAGCTCTAACCCTATCCATTACCCTAACCATAACCCTAACCCTAATGCTAACCCTAGGCCTAAACTTAACCCTATCCCTAATCTTCCCCCTATCCATAACACTAAATCTAACCTGAAACCTAAACCTAACCCTATCATTACACTGATCCTAATCTTAATGCTAATTCGAGTCCTAACTTTAAACCTTAACCTATCCAAAACATAATCATGACCATGACCCTAATAATGCCCTTATCTCTAAACCTGACCCTAACACTAAACCTAATGTTTTACACAAGGCGTAGCTATAAACCTAACATTAAACCATCTTTAACCATAACCCTAGGCCTGAAATTAACCCTAACTATAATCCTATCCCTAAACCTACCCTTAATCCTAACCTGAACCATAACCCAAGCCCTAACCCTAATTCTAACCCTCACCCTAACCCTAAACCTACCTATAACCCCTTACCTTACCATAAACCTAACCATTACCCTAAACCTAACCCTATCCCCTGCCCTAAACCTAGGCCTAATACTAACACTAAGCCGAGCGCTAATCCTAGCCCTAATTTACTCCTATCCTAACCCTAATGCTAGCCCTAAAACTAAATAGAACTCTTGCCCTAGCCCTAGCCCTAGTTCTAACCTTAACCTATCTTAATTCTAGATCTAAACCTAACTCTAAATCTAAACCTAACTCTAAATTTAACTGTAATCATAAGCCAAACCAAACCCTAACACTACCCCTAACCATAATGCTAATCCTAAAACTTGACCGGGCCCTGGCCCTAGCCATAAAACAAAACCAAGCCATATCCCTAACCCAAACCCTTAACCTAAAGCAAACCCAAATATTACACCTAGCCCTAACCCTAACTCTAAAAATTACTCTGACCCTGAGGCTGACCCTAAAACTAATCCTAGCTCTAATCATCACCCTAACTTAAATTAACCCTAACACTAGACCTAGCCTTAACTGTAACCCTAAAACTAGCCTTAATTGTAACTCTAGTTCGTACATTAGTCATTGTCCTAACACTAGCATTAACCCTAAAACAAATCCTACCCTGGATCCAAGCCCTAAACTTAGCTTTAACCCTAATCTTAACCCTAACATTAGCCCTAAACCTAACCCTAACCCTAGCCCTAACCTAGCTCTAACCCTATCACTTACCCTAAGCCAAACCCTATCCCAAATGCTAACTCTAGTCCTAACCCTAAACCTTAGTCTAACTTCAACTCTAACCATATTACTAGTCTTAACCCTAGCCCTCTTTCTACCTCTAAACCTAACCCTGACCCTCATCTGACCCTAAAAGTAAACCTATGTATAAACCTGACCCTAAACCTAAACCAAAACCTAACACTAGACCTACCAGTAAGCCTATACTTATAGCTAAACCTAACACTACACCTAAACCCAAAGCTAATCCTAAATATAGCTATAACTCTAGCCCTAGAACTAAACAAAATTCTAGCACTGGCCCTAACAATAAACATTAACCTAAACCAAACACTTACCCTATCCCTAGACCTAAACCTAGTCCTAATTCTGGCTCTAACCCTAAACCTAACCCTATCCCGAACACTAACCCTGATCCAAACACTTAAACTAGCTTTAAACCTGACACTAACCCAAAACCTAGACCTAATACTAGGTGTAGCCATAACCCTAAACCTAAAACTAGCCCTAAACATAACCCTAACTTTTACATTACCCATAGTCCTAACCCTAGCCCTAAACCTAACACAAAACCTAGAGATAATCCTAGGCCTTAACTTAGCTCTAAGCATAAACCTAAACCTAGCCCTAACCCAAACGCTAACTCTTACCCTAACCCTCTCCTTAGACCTAACCCTAGCTCAAAGCCTAACCCTTACACTAAACATAGCCCTAGCCCTATCATATTTCCTAATCCTAACCCTAGCCCTAATCCTAACTTTAACCCTAGCCCGAACTTTAGTTCTAACCATATCCATTGCCCTATGCCTAAACCTAACTCTAATTAAAACCCCATCCCTAACACTAAACCTAACTCTAACCATAATCTTGAACTTAGAACTAAACCTAAACCTAAACCTAACCCTCACAATAGCCCTAACCCTAGCTCAAACACTAACCCTTATCCTAAACTAACCATAACCTTAACTAACACTTACCCTACCCCTAACACTTACCCAAAACTAAACCCTAGCCCTATCCCTAAACTTAATCCGAATCCTAGACTTAATCCCAACCATAACCTAGCCCCAACCCTAGCTCTAAAACTATCCATTACACTAAACATAACCCTAACCCTAATGCTAAACCAAACCCGATCGCTGAAACCTAACCCATCCATTATCTTAAACCTTAACTAGAACCTAAAGTAAACACTTCCATTACCTTAAATCTAAACCTAAATCTAATGCTAATTTGAGCCCTAAACCCTTAACCTTAACATAAACCAAATTCTAACCCTGACCCTGACCATGACAGTAATAATAATTCTAGCTCTAAAGCTGACCTTTAACCTACAGCTAACCCTTACACTAGACCTAGCCATAAACTCACCCTAAAACTATCCTTAAGCATAACACTAGACTTGATATTATCCCTAGCCTTAACCCTATCAAAAGACCTACTCCTCATCCTAGCCCTAATCCTATCCTTAATCCAAAACTGAACCATAACCCTTGGCCTAATCCTAATTCTAACTCTCACCCTAACCCTAAACCTACCTATAACCCCACCCATTCCCCTAAATGTAACACTAACCACAGTGCTAACCCTAACCTTACCCCAACCACTAGGCTTAACTCTAACACTAACCCTAGTCCTAAACCTAGCCCTAACCCTAACCCTCACCCTAAGCCTAATCCTAAGGATAACTCTAATTCTCATCCTAGATGTATCCCTAGTTCTAGCCATATTCCTTACCATAACCCTAACCCTAGCCCTAACCCTAGCACAAGCCCTAACCCTAGATCAACCCTAACTTTAAATTTAACCCTAACCCTAAGCCTAAACGTCACTCTAACACTAGCCCTAACCCTGACGCTAATCCAAAATCTAGCCCTAACCCTAGGCCTAGCCCTAAAACAAAACTGAGCCATAGCCCTAACCATAACCCTTAACCTAAACCCAAACCTAACCCTACACCTAGCACTAACTTTAGCCCTAATTGGAGTCCTAAACCTAACCCTAAAACTAACCCTGCTACTGACCCTAAATATAACACTTGCTCTAAACATCACCCTAACCCTAACCCTAAAACTTGCACAAATTGTAACAATACAAATTAGCCATAGCCCTAAACCTAGCCCTAACCAAACTCAAAACCTAGCCCTTATTTGAGACTTAACTCTAGTTTTAAACCTAACCCTAACCCAAATATAGCCCTAAACCTTACCCTAACCCTAGCCAGAATCCTAAACATAACCCTAGCCTTATCACTAGCTATAACCCTATCCATTACCCGAACCATAACCATAACCCTAATGGTAACAGTAGGCCTAACCTAACCTTATTGCTAACCCTAACCTTATTCATTAACCTAAACCTACCCTGAACCCTAAGTCTAACCCTATCATTACCCTAACCCTAATGCTAATGCTAATTTG
This sequence comes from Marmota flaviventris, assembly GCF_047511675.1. Lineage (NCBI taxonomy): Eukaryota > Metazoa > Chordata > Mammalia > Rodentia > Sciuridae > Marmota > Marmota flaviventris. Next base: position 131,698,310 of record NC_092503.1, on the reverse strand, counting down.
AGCCCTAGTCCTAAACTTAACCTAAGCCAAACCCTAACTCTGACCTTTCCCATAATAACATACCTAGCTCTAAACCTGACCCTACCCCGAAACCTAACCCTTATACTAGACCTAGCAATAAACCTAATCCTAAAACTATTCCTAATGTAACCATAGACCTGACGTTTGCCCTACCTGTAATCCTAGCCCCAACCTTAACAAAAAACATAGCCCTAACCCTAACACTAACCCTAGCCCTAATCCCATCCATAACCCTAGCCCTAAACTTAGCACTAACCCTATCAATTACCCGAAACATAGCCATAATTCTAATGCTAACCCTAGGCCTAAATCTAAACCTATGCCTAACTGTAACCCTATCCATTATGTTAAACCTAACCTGAACCCTAAACCTAACACTATCATTACCCTAACCCAAATCCTAATGCTAATTTGAGCCCTAACCCTAAACCCTAACCTAAACAAAACCTTAAACATGACCGTGACACTAATAAAACTCCTGGCTCTAAATTTGACCCTTACCCTAAATCTAACCCTTACATTAAACATAACCATAAACCTAACCCTTAAACTATCCCTAACCCTAACCCTAGAACTGACATTTTCTCTAACACTAATCCTAGCCCTAACCAAAACACTAACCCTAGTCCTCATCCTAGCCCTTAATCTAGCCTTAATCATAACTCTAATGAAACCCTAGCCCTAACATTAGTCCTAGCCCTAAACCTAGCTCTAACCCCATCATTTACACTAAACCTAACCCTAAGCCCAAAACTAACCCTAGGCCTAAACATAAACATAAACCTAGCCTTATTCCTAGCCCTAATTATGCCCTATACCTAACCAAACCCTAAGCCTAGCCTTAAGACTAACTCTCACTCTCGCCCTAGCCCTAACCCTAGTTCTAACACTATTTTTATCATAACGCTAATCCTAGCTATAAACCGAGAACTAACACTAGCCATATCCTTAGCCCTAGACCTAACACTATATCTAATCCTAACTCTAAATCTAACTGTAAACCTAAGACTAATCCTAACCCTAACACTAGTCCTAAACCTAACGCTAATATTAAAACTAGCCTTAACCATAGCCCTAGCCCTAAAACAAAACTGAGCCATAGCCCTAACTTTAAAGCTTAACCTAAACCTAAACCTAACCCTAAACCAAGCCCTAACCCTAGCCCTAATTCGAGTCCAAACCCTAACCCTAAAAGTACCCCTGACCTTAATTATGTCCCTAATACTAACCCTAGCTCTAAACATCACCCCAACATTAAACCTAACCCTAACACTAGACCTAGTTCTAACCCCAATCACATAACTAGCCCAAATTGTAACTCTACTACAAACATTGGCCGTAACTCTAAACCTAGCCCTAACTCTAACCAAAACCTAACCCTCATCTGAAACCTAACCCTAGCTTTAACCCTAAATGTAGTCTTAACACTAGCCCTAACCCTATCCTAAATGTAGCCCTAACCCTAGGTCTAACCCTATCCCTTACCCTAAGCCAATCCTAACCCTAATGCTAACCCTAGGCCTAACCCTAATGCTATTACTACTCCTAAGCCTAGCCCTCATTCTAGCTCTAACCATAAATTAAACCTGACACTTATTCTTACCCTAATGGGAACTGTAGGTCTAAACCGGATCCCAACACTATACTCAACCCTAACACTAGCACTAGAAATAAACCCATTCCTAAACCTAACCCTAACACTAGCCCTACACTTAAACTTAATCCTAAATCTAGCCAATCTCTACTCTTAGACCTAAACAAAAACCTAGCCCTAGCCCCATCATTTACATTAAACCTAACACTGTGTTAATTAAATTAACCCAAACACTAACCCTACCACTAGACTTAACCCTAGTGATAATTCTGGCTTTAACCCTAAAGCTAACTCTAACCTGAACATTGACACTGACCCTAACACTAACTCTAGCTCTACACATCACACTAACACTAAACCTAACCCTAACACATGACCTAGACACAACACTAACCAAAAAACTGGCACTATCATAAACCTAGTTTGTACATTAGCTGTAGCCCTAACAATAGCCCTAAGCACACCCAAAACCTGGCCCTAATCCGAGCTCTAACCCTAGCTTTAACCCTAACATTACCCCTAGCCATAAAGCCAATCCCAAACCCTTGCCCTAACCCTAGCTCTTATCCTATTTGTTACCTTAAGCCAAACTCTAAACCTAATGCTAACCCTGGTCCTAACCCTAATTCATAGCCTAAACTAAACCCTAACCCTATTACTAGTCCTAACCCTAGCCCTCATTCTACCTCTAACCATAACCCAAACCCTAATCCTAACCCTGAAATTTATACTGACCCTAACAGTAACCGTAGGTCTAAACCTGACCCTAACCCGAATCCTAACCCTAACATTAGCTTTACCAGTAATCCTATACCTAAACTTAAACCTAACATTAGTCCTAGACCTAAACTTAATCCTAAATCTAGCCATAACTCTAGCCCTAAACCTGAACAGCAACCTTGCCCTAGCCTGAACAATCACCCTTAACATAACCCAAACACCAACCCTACGTCTAGATCTAACCCTAGTCCTAATTCTGGAAATAACCCCAACACTCACTCTAACCTGAACACTGATCCTGACCCTAACATAAACCTAGCTCCAAAGCTTACCCTAACTCAAAACCTAATCCTAAAACTACACCTAGCCATAACCCTAACCCTAAAACTAGCCCTAATCATAACCCTAGCTCTTAACTACCCATGGCCCTAACCCTAGGCCTAAACTAACACAAAACCTAGCCTTAATCCTAGGCCTAAACCTAGCCATATGTGTAACCCTAAACTAACCGTGCCCTATCCCTAACCCTAACCCTCCCCTTAGACCTAAACCTAGGTAAAAGCCTAAACTTTACCCTAAACATATCCCTAACCCTATCCCAAACACTAACTTAATTATAGACCTAACCATAGCCATAGCTCTAATTCTATACACTGCCCTAAACCTAGCCCTAATCCTAACCATAACTCTAGCCTTAATCCTAGCTCTAATTCTATCCATTACCCTAAACATAATCCTAACCCTAATTCTAACCCTAGGCTTATCCCTAACCCTATCACAATCCCTAAACCTATCCATTACCTTAAAACTAACCTGTACTAATCCTAAGCCTATCAATTACCCTAACCCTAACTCTAAACCTAATGCTTATTAAAGCCCTAAACCTAAAACTTAACCTAAACTAAACAGTAAGCCATATCCTGACCTTAATAATACATCTAGCTCTAAACTTGACCCTTACCCTAAATCTAACCCTTACACTAGACCTAACCATAAACATAACCGTAAATCTATCCCTAACTGTAACCCTAGACTTAACCCTAGACACTTACCCTAACACAAACCCTAGCTCTGAACCTTACCCTAACCAAAAAACTAACCCTAACACTAGACAAACCCTAAATCTTCCCATAGCCATAACCCTAGCTCTTACATTACCCATTCACTTAACACTAGCTCTAAACCTCACGCACAACCTTGCCCTAATCCTAGCCCTAATCCTAGACCAAAGAGTAACCCTAACCCCATCCCTAGCACTAACCTTAACCCTAACACTGGCTCTGGCCCTAACCCTACTCAAACTCTAATCCTTACCCTAAACCTAACAATAGCCTAACCCCAAACCTAACCCTAAACCTAGCCCTAATCCTAACTGTAACCATAGCACAAATCCTAGCACACACTCTTTACATTACCTTAAAAATAACTCTAAACGTAATACTAACCCAAGCCTTAATACTAACCCTAATCATAGCCCTGACTCTAACCCTAACCCTCACCCTAGCCCTAAACCTAGCTCAAACCCTAACACTTCTGCTAAACCTAACAATAACACTAACCCTAGGCCTATCTCTAAACCTAGTCAAAATTCTAATTTTAACACAATCCCTAACACTAGCACTAACCCTATCCATTACCCTAAAATAAACCTAACCCAAATGCTAACTCTAGGCCTAATCCTAATCCTATCGCTAACACTAACCCTATCTATTACTCTAAACCTAACCTGAACCCTAAACCTCACACTATCCATTACTTTAACCCTAAACCTAATGCTAATTTGAGACCTAACCCTAATCCTTATCCTAAACTAAACCCTAAACTGGATTCTGACCATAATAATACACCTAGCTCTAAACCTCACCTTTACCCTAAACCTAAATTTCCACCAGACCTAGCCATAAACCTAAGTTAACACTATTCCTAATCATAACTCTAGACCAGACATTAGCCCTAGCACTAATCCTAGCTCTAACCCTAACACAAACCCTAGCCCTCAACCTAACCTTAATCCTAACCCGTACACTCACCCTATTACTATACCTAATTTTAACCCTCACCTTAGCCCTGAAACTAGCCATTATCTAATTCCTTCCCTTAAAACTAACCATAACCCTAACACTAACCTTAATTCTAGCCCTAACCATGGGCCTAACCCTAACACTAAACCTAGCACTAATCTAGTCCTAATTTAGCCCTAACCCTAAGCAAACCCCTAACTCTAGCCCTAAGAATAACTCAGGGCTCTAACTCTCAACCTAGCCCCATTCCTATTTCTAAACCTTTCTGTTACCATAACCCTAACACCTGCCCTAAACTTAGTCCTAACCTTAGATCTAAACATAACTCTAAATGTAACCCTAACCTTAAGCCTAAACCTCACCTTACCACTAGATAAAACACTATTGCTAATCATAAAACTAACCCTAACACTAGCCCTAGCCCTAAAAAAAACCGAGCCTTTACCCTAACCCTAAACCTAACCTAAACCATACCCTAACCCTACAACTAGCCATAATCCTAGCTCAAATTTGAGTCCTAGGATTAAAACTAAACCTTACCCTGATTCATATCCAAACACTAACCATAGCTCTATATATCACCCTAAAAATGAAGCAAAAGCTAACACCATTCCTAGCCCAAACCCTAACCCTAAAACTAACCCTAATAATAAACCTAGTTATTACATTATCCATAGTCCTAACCCTAGCCCTAACCCCAAAACAAAAAATAGCCCGAATCTGAGCCCTAAAACTAGATTTCACCCTAACCCTAACCCTAAACCTAGCGCTAAACCTAGCCCTAAACCTAACCCTAACCCTAACCCTAGCTCCAAGCCTAGTTCTAACCCTATCCCTTATCTTAAGCCAAACCCTATGCATAATGCTAACCCTAGTACTAATTGTAATCCTTAGACTAAATCAAACACTAACCCTATTACTAGTCCAAATCCTAGCCCTCATTCTAGCTCTAAACCTAACCTTAACCTTCACCCTTATCCTGACCATAACACTAATTATAGGTCTAAACCTGACCCTAACCCTAAACTGAAGCCTGAAACTAGCCCTACCAGTAAACTTTTACCTAAACCTAACCCTAATAGTAACACTAAACCTAAACCTAATCCTAAATCTATCAATAACTCTAGCCCTAGACCTAAACAAAAACTTAGTCCTAGCCCTAAAAATAACCCTTAACCTAAACCAAACTATAACACTACCCCTAGACATAACCCTACTCATAATTCAGGCTTTCACCTTAACTCTAATTTGAACACTGACTCTTTTTTTTTTTCAAGTGTGTTATGAACTCCCACCTTCACCCCATACACATATTGCAGAATCACATCAGTTACACATCCATTGATTTACATATTGCCATAGGAGTGTCTGTTGTGCTCCGCTGCCTTTCCCATCCTCCACACTCCCCCCTCCCCACCTCTCCCCTCCCCTCCCCTCCTCTCTCTCTACCCCCTCCACTGTATAACCCTGAGGGTCTCCTTCCATTACCATGCAATTTCCCTTCTCTCTCCCTTTCCCTCCCACCTCTCATCCCTGTTAAATGTTAATCTTCTTCTCCTGCTCTTCGTCCCTACTCTGATCTTAGTTACTCTCCTTATATCAAAGAAGATATTTGGCATTTGTTTTTTAGGGATTGGCTAGCTTCACTTAGCATAATCTGCTCTAATGCCATCCATTTCCCTGTAAATTCTATGATTTTGTCATTTTTTAATGCAGAGTAATACTCCATTGTGTATAAATGCCACATTTTTTTTATCCATTTGTCTATTGTGAACACTGACTCTTATACTTACACTAAATCTAGCTCTAAAACTGACTCTAAACCAAAATGTAAACCTAAAACTAGACCTAGACATAACCCTAACCCTAAAACTAGCCCTAATTAGAACCCTAGATCTTACATTAACCATAGCACTAACACTAGACCTAAACCTAACACAAAACCTAGCCCTAATCCAAGACCTAAACCTACTGTAAGCATAACCCTAACCCTAAACTTGCCCTTACCCTAAGCCTAACCCTCACCTTAGACATAATCATAGCACAAAGCCTAACATTTGGCCTAAACATTACCCTAGCCTTATCCTTAACAATAACCCTAACCCTAGCCCTAACCCTAACACTAATTCTAACCCTATACATTACTCTTATGATAACCCTATTCCTAATGCTAACCCTAGGCCTAACCCTAACCCTATCGCAGACCCTAAATCTCTCATTACCCTAAACCTACCCTGAACCCTAATCCTAACCCTATCCATTACCCTAAATATAAGTCTAACCCTAATGCTCATTTGAGCACTATCCCTAAATCTTAACCTAATACAATGCATAACACTGACCCTGAACCTAAAAATACCCCTTGCTCTAAAACTGACCCTTACCCCAAACTTAACACTTATACTAGACTAAGACATAGACCTAATCCCAAATCTACTCCTAACTGTAACACTAGACCTGACATTATCCCTAGCCCTAATTCTAGTCCTAACCCTACAACAAACCCTAGCCCTCATCCTAGCCCTAAATCTAGCCTTACTCATATCCCTAACCCTAACCCTAGCCCTAATCCTAATTTTAACCCTCACTCTACCTCTAAACCTAGCTATAACACATCCCTTTCTCTAAACTTAACCCTAAACCTAGCCCTAATGCTAGGCATAAACTGAACACTAACCCTTGTTCTAGTCCTTGCCCTGATTTAGCCCTATCCCTAAAACTAACCATAAACCTAGCCCTAAGACTAACTCTAACTCTTGGCCTAGCCTTATCCCTAGTTATATCCCTATCATTTATCATAACCGTAAACCTAGCCCTAAACCTTGCCCTATCTTTAGACCTAGCCCTAACCCTAGATCTAACCTTAACTCCAAATCTTAAACCTAAGCCTAAGCCTAACAAAAACACTAGCCCTAACTCTAACACTAATCATATAACTAGCCCTAACCATAAACCTGGGACTAAAACAAAACTGAGCAATAGGGGCTGGGGATGTGGCTCAAGTGGTAGCGCATTCACCAGCATGTGCGGGGTGCTGGGTTTGATCCTCAACAATAATACAAATATTTTTTTTTAAAAAAAAGATGTTGTGTCCACCAAAAACTAAAAAAATAAAAAAAATTTAAAAATTCTCTCTCTCTCTCTCTCTCTCTCTCTCTCTCTCTCTCAAAAGAAAACTGAGCAATAGTCCTAACCTTAAACCTTAACTTAAACCAAACCCTAACATTACACCTACACCTAACCCTAGAACTAATTCGAGTCCTAACCATAACCTTAAACTAACCCTGACCACAAATCATATCCTAACATTCACCCTAGGTCTAAACACCACCCTAAACTTAAACTGAACCCTAACAGTAACGCTAGCTTTAAATCGAGTCATAACCCTAACCTTAAAATTAACCCTGACACTGAATCATATCCTAACAGTCACCTAGCTCTAAACACTGCCCTCTCCTTAAACTGAACCCTCACAGTAATCCTAGCCCTTATTTGAGTCCTAACCCTAACCCTAAAACTAACACTGTCTATGAATCATATCCTAATGCTAACCCTAGCTATAAATATTACCCTAACTTTAAACCTAACCCTAAAAATAGACCTACCCCTACTCCTAACCCTAATTATAACCCTAGTTCTTACATTAACCATTGCCTTAACTTTAGCCCTACCCCTAACACAAAACTTAGCCCTAATCTGAGCCGTAAACCTAGATTTAACCCTATCCCTATCCCTAACCGTAGCCCTAACCCTAGCTCTAAGGCTATCACTTACCCAAAGTGAAACCCTAACCCTAATTTTAACCCTAGACCTATCCCTGATCCTTAATCTAACCAAAATCCTAACCCTATTAATAGTTATAACCCTACCCTCACACAAACTCTGACCCTATTTCAAATCCTAATGTTAAGCTTGAACTTTATTTTGACCCTAACACTAACCCTAGGTCTAAACCTGACCCTAATCCTAGACCAAATCTTAACACTAGCCCTAGACCTAAACCAAATCCTAAATCTAGCCTTAAACAAAAAGACCTAAACAAAAACCTATAACTAGCCCTTAAAGTAACCCTTAAAATAACACAAACAATAACCCTACCCCTAGACCTAAACCTAGTTCTAATTCTGGCTGTAAACCTAACTCTAACTCTAACCCAAAAAACTGACCCTGCCTTTAAGAGTAAACTTACCTCTAAACCTGACACTAACCAAAAATCTAAATCTAACACTAGACCTAGTCATAATCCTATCCCTAAAACTAACCCTAATCATAACCCTAGCTCTTACATTACCCACAGCCCTTATGCTAGGCCTAATCCTAACACAAAACCTAGAGCTAATACTAGGCCTAAGCATAGCCCTAACCCTAACCCTAACCCTAACCTAACACTTGATTAGTCCTAAACCTAGCTCAAAGCCTAACCCTTACCCTAAACATAAACCTACATCTATCCCTAAATATATCCTTAACACTAGCCCTAATCCAAAACTTTACCCTAGCCCTAAACCTAGCTTTAAACCTACCCATTACCCTAAAACTAACCCTAAACCTATTGATAAACCTAGGCCTAACCCAAAACCTAAACCTAACCATAAAACTAATACTAGACTTAACCCTAAACCTCACACTCGCCATATGCCTAACCAGCTCAAACTCTAACCCTTACCACAAACCTAAACACAACCATAGCCCTAACCCTAAACCTAAACCTAAATCTAACAATACCAATAACCCTATGCCTACATCTAACCATATCCATTAATCTAACCCTAACCCTCCTCCTAATGATGATGCTAGCCCTAATCCAACCCTAACCCTAACCTTACTCTAATCTTATCCATAGACATAACTCTAAACCTAACCCTTGCCCTAGCCCTAACCTTAGTTCAAAACCTAATCCTTATGCTAAACATAACCCTAAAACTAACCCTAGTTCTAACCCTAAACCCAACCGTAACTCAAGTCATATTCATGACCATAACACTAGCCCTAAACTAAGCTCTAACCCTATCCATTATCCTAACCATTTCCCTTATCCTAATACTAACCTAAGGCCTAATACTAACCCTATCGCTAAACCTAACCCTATCAATTACCATAAACCTAACCAGAACCCTAAACAAAAACCTTTCATTACACTAACCCTGACTTATGCTTAATTGAACCCTAACCCTAAACCCTAACCTCAACCAAACTCTAACCTGACCCTGACCTTACTAATTCCCCTAGCTCTAAACCTGAACCTTAACCCTAAACCTAACCCTTACACTAGTCCTAGCCATAAACCTAATCCTAAAACTGTCCTATCCTCACTGTAACACCACACCTGACATTAGCCCCAGACCTAAACCTAGCCCTAAACCTAGCCCTAACCCTAACAAAACACCAGCCCTTATCCTAGCCCTAAACCTAGATTAATCCTAATCCTAACCCTAACTCTAAACCCAATACTAACCCTAGCCCTAATCTTAGCCCTAATTTCACCCTATCCATAAACCTAACCCTAAACCAAGACCTAAGAATAAACCTAACTCTCACTCTAGCCCTGTCACAAGTTCTAAACCTATCCCTTATCATAACCCTAACCCTTGCCCTAAACTTAATTCTAACCCTTGACCCATCCATAGCCCAAGCACTAACCTTAGATCATAACCTATCTCTAAATGTAACCCTAACCTGAAGTCTAAGCCTAACCCTAACACTAGCCCTAAACCTAACACTAATCCTAAAATGAGCCCTTATCCTAGCCCTAGCCCTACAACAAAACTGAGCCTTAAGCTCTATCCCTAACCCCTAAACTAAACCAAACCCTAACCATATACCTACCCCTAACCCTAGCCCTTATTCGAGTTTTAAGTAGAACCCTAAAACTAACCCTTACACTGACTCTGACACTAACACTAATCCTAGCTCTAAACATCACCCTAATCCTAACACTAACCCTAATACTAAACCTAGCCCTAATCTTAACCCTAATATTAGCCCTAATCGTAAACCTTGTACTTACATTAGCCTAATCTGAGCCCTAAACTGAGCTTTAACCCTAACCCTTGCCCTAGCCCTAATCATAACCATAACCCTAGCCCTAACCCTATACACTACCATAACAATAACACTAACCCTAATGCTAACCCTAGGCCTAAACCTAACCCTATCTCTAATTCTATCCCTATCCCTAAACCTAACATGAACCCTAATTCTAAGCCTATCATTACCCAAACCCTTACCCTAATGCTAATTCAATCCCTAACTTTAAGCTTTAACCTATTCCAAACCCTAACCTTGACCTTCACCTTAATAATACCCATAGCCCTAAACCTGACCATAACCATAAACCTAAACTTTACACTAGACGTACCCATAATCCAAACTCTGAAACTATCTTTAAACATAATTATAGACTTGAAATTAGCCATACTCCGAATCCTAGCCCTAATCATAAAACAAACACTAGCCCTCATCCTAGCCCTAAACCTAGACTTAATCATAACCCTAATCCTAATGATTATTCTAAACATCACCCTACCTCTAAAACTAGCTATAACACATCCCTTACCATAAACTAAATTATAAATCTAACCCTAAATCTATGCTTAAGCTGAACACTAACCATAGACCTAATCCTAGCCCTAATTTAGCCCTATCCCTAACACTAACCCTAACCCTAACCTTAGCCCTAAGACTAACAATAATTCTCACACTAGCCCTATCACTAGTTCTAATCCTAGCCCTTACCATAACCCTAACCCTAGCCCTACCCCTTGGCCAATCTTTAGTCCTAGCCCTAATCCTAAGCCTAAGCCTCACACTAACACTAAACCCAATCCTAACGCTAATCATAAAACTAGCCCTAACCCTATCACTAGCAGTAAAACAAAACCGAGCATTAGCCCTAACCCTAAACCTAACTTAACCAAACCCTAACAATACACCTAGACCTAACATACACTTAATTTGACTCCTAAACCTAACCTTAAATGTGTACCTGACACTGACTCATATGCTAAACTCATCCTAGCTCGAAACACCATCCTAAACTTGAACCAAAACTTAACAGTAACCCTAGCCCTTATTTGAGTCCTAACCCTAACCCTTACCCTGAATCATATCCTAAAACTAACCCTAGCTCTAAATATCACCCTAAACTTAAACTTAACCCTAATACTAAAACTACCCTTAACCCTAACCCTAAAACTAACCCTAATTGTAACCCTAGTTCTTATATTAGCAATTGCCCTAACCCTAGTCCTAACCCTAACACAAAACTAGCCCTAATCCAAACCCTAAACCTACCTTTAACCCTAACCCTACCCTAACTCTAGTCCTAACCTTAGCGAAAACTCTCTTCCTTACCCTAAATGAAACCCTAACCCTAATGGTAAACCTAGACCTGTCCCTAATCCTTAGGCTAACCAAAAATCCTAACCCTATTAACAGTCCTGACCCTAGCCCTCATTCTAGCTCTAATTCTATCCCAAACCCTTAACCTAGAGCAAACCCTAACACAGGCCATACCACTAACTTATACCTGAATCTAACCCGAACCCTAGCCCTAAGACTAACTCTAATTCTCACACTATCCCTAATCCTAGTTCTAAGCATATCCATTACCATAACCCTAACCTTAGCCCTAATCCTTGCCCTATCCTTAGTCCTAATGCTAACCCTAGATCTAACCCTAACTCAAAATCTATCCCTAACCCTAAGCCTAAGCCTAACACTAAAACTAGCACTAACCCTAACTCTAGCAGTAAAACAAACTGAGCAATAGCCTAACCATAAACCTTATCTGAAACCAAAACTTAACACTACACCTAGACCTAACCATAGCTTTAATTCGAGTCCTAACCCTAACCTTAAATCTAACCCTGACCCTGATTCATATCCTAATACTCACCCTAGCTCTAGAAACCCTCATAATCTTAAACTGAAACCTAAAAGTAAACCTATTCCCAATTTGAGTCCTAAACCTTACCCTGACCCTGACTCAAATCCTAACTCTAACCCTAGCTCTAAATATCATCCTAACCTTAAACCTAAACCTAACACTAGACTTACCCCTAATCCTAACCCTAAAACTAACCCTCATTGTAACCCTAGTTCTTATATTAGATATTGCCCTAACATTAGCCCTAAACCTAACACAAAAACTATCCCAAATTCCGAGCCTTAAAACCAGATTTAACCCTAACCCTAACTCTAGATCTAACCCTAACTCTAAGGCTATCCCTTACTCTATGAATAACCCTAACCCGTAATTGTAGCCCTAGACCTATGCCTAATCCTTATGCTAACCAAAATCCTAACCTTATTAATAGTCCTGACTGTAGCCCTCATTCTAGCTCTAATCCTATCCCAAACCTGAACGCTAACTCTGACCCTTATCCTGACCCTAACACAAACCCTAGTTCTAAACCTGACCCTTACACTAAACTAAAACCTAACACTAACCTTGGACCTAAACCTAATCCTAAATCTAGCCTTAACTCTAGCCCTAGACCTAAACAAAAACCTAGTCCTAGGCCTAACAATACCCCTTATCCTAACACAAACACTAACCCTACCCCTAGACCTAAACCTACTCCCAATACTGGCTGTAACCCTAACTTGAACTCTAACCCAAACACTGACTCTGCCTTTAACAGTAAACCTACTTCTAAACCTGACCCTAACTGAAATTCTAAACCTAACACTAGACCTTGGCATAACCCTCACCCTAAAACTTGCCCTAATAATAACCCTAGCTCTTACATTACCCACAGCTTTAACCCTAGGCCTACACCTAACACAAAATATAGAGCTAATCCTAGGCCTTAACCTAGCCCTAAGCATAACCCTAACCCTGACCGTAGCCCTTACCCAAACCTAAACCTCACATTAGTCCTAACCCTAGCTCAAACCTAACCCTTACTATAAAAATAAACCTAGAACTATCCCTGAATCTAACCCTAAACCTAGTCCTAATCCTAACCTTAACCCAATCCCTAACCCTAGCTCTAAACCTACCCATTACCCTAACCCTAACTAAACTTGATTGCAATCCTAGCCTTAAACATAACCATAATCCTAACCCTAAACAGAAAACTAACCCTAGACCTAACCCTAAACTAATACTCGCTATAGTCCTAAACATAGATCAAACCCTAACCCTTAACACAAACATAAACATAAAGATAGACCTAACCCTAAACTTAAACCTAACCCTGTCCCTAAACTTAAACCTACATCTAACCATATTTAGTACCCTAACCCTAACCATAAACTTAATTATAACCGTTTCTCTAACCTTACTCTAACCCAAATCCTAACCCTGAACCTAACCCTGACTCAAACCCTAATCATAGCTCAGAACCTAACTCTTACACTAAACATAATACTAACCCTAACCCTAGTTCTAACCCGTACCATAAAACTAACTCAAGACATAATCCTAACCATAAGTCTAGCTATAAACTTAGCTCTAACTGTATCCATTACCCTAAATTAACCCATACACTAATGCTAACTCTAGGCCTAACCCTATCTCAAGACCTAATCCTAACCATAACCCTAGCCCTAAACTTAACTCTAACTGTATCCATTACCCTAAACATAACCCTTTCTCTAATGCTAACCCTAGGCCTAACCCTAAACCTATCACTAACCCCAACCCTATCAATTACCCTGAAACTAACCTGAACTCTAAATCTAAACCTATCATTACCCTAACCATAACCCTAATGCTAATTTGAGCACTAGCCCTAAACTCAAACCTAAAAGAAACACTAACCATGACCTTGACCCCAATAATTCACCTAGCTTTAACCTAACCCTTACCCTAAACCTAATCCTTACATTAGACCTAGATGAAACCTAACCCTAAAACTATCTATAACCATAACCCCAGACCTGACATTAGCCCTAGATATAATCCTATCCCTAACCCAAACACAAACCCTAGCCCATATTAGCCCTAAACATAGCCTTAATCATAACCCTAACCTTAAACCTAGGCCTAACTTAAAACCAACCCTATCCCTAATCTTAGACCTACCTTAGCCTTACCCCTAACCCTAACCCTAATTCTAACCCTACCCTAAAACTAAGTCTAACTCTCTCTCTAGCCATAAACTAGTTCTAACCCTACCCCTTAATGGAACCCTAAACCTAGCCCTAACCCTAGGCCTAACCTTAACCATTTCCTTAGCGCTAGCCCTAACCCTAGATCTAACCTTAACTCTAAATCTAGCCCTAATGCAAACCCTAAGCCTAAACTCTAGGCCTAACCCTAACCATTTCCTTAGAGCTAGCCCTAACCCCAGATCTAACCTTAACTCTAAATCTAACCCTAATGCAAAGCCAAAGCCTAACGCTAACCCAAACACTACTCCTAAAACTAGCCCTAACTCTAGGCCTAGCCCTAATACAAAACCGAGCTATAGCTATAACCCTAAACCTTAACCTAAACCAAACCCTAACCCTACACCTAGACCTAACCCTAGCCCTAATTCGAGTTTTAAGCAGAACCCTAAAACTAACCCTAACCCTGATTCTGACACTAACACTAACCTTAGCTTAAACATCACCCTAAACATAACCCTAGACCTAGCCTTAACCCTAACACTAAAACTAGCCCTAATTGTAACTCTAGTACTTACATTAGCTATAACCCTAACCTTAGCCCTAACTTAACCCAAAACCTAGCCTAATCTGAGCCCTAAACTAAGCTTTCACCCTAACCCTAAACTTAACCATAAACCTAGCACTAAGAATAACCATAACCTTAGTTCTAACCCTAGCTCTAACCCTATTACCCTAAACATAATCCTAACTCTAATGCTAACCCTAGGCCTAAACCTTAACATATCCCTAATCCTAACCCTATCCATTTCTCTAAACCTAACTTGAAACCTAAACCTAATTATATCATTACCCTAATCCTAACCCTATGCTAATTCAAGCCCTAAATATAAACCTTAACCTATCCCAAACATTAATCATGACCCTGACCCAAACAACAACTTTAGCTCTAAACCTTACCCTAACCCTAAATCTAATCCTTTCACTACACCTAACCTAACCATAAAACTATCTTTAACTCTAAAGCTGGACTTAAAATTAGCCCTAGTCCTAATCCTAGCCCTAAACCTAGCCTTAATCCTAACCCACATTAACCTGAGGTTTAACCCTAATTCTAAACCTCGACCTAGCCCTAAACCTAGCTATAACCCCATCCCTTACACTAAACCTAACCATAACCCTAAACCTAACTACAATCTGAAACCTAACCATAACCCTTGCCTTAATCCTAGGCCCAACACTAACTACTAAGCCTAGAGCTAACCCTAATTTAGTCATATCCTAACCCTAAACCTAGTCTTAAGACTAACTCTAACATTAGCCATTGCAATAACCCTAGCCCTAACCCTAACCCTAATCCAAGCTCTAAACCTAGCTTTAATCCTAACCCTAATTCTAACCCTAAACTTAGCTCTAAACTTATCCCTTACCCTAAGCAAAACCCTAAAACTAATGGTAACCCTAGACCTATCCCTAATCCATACCATAACCCTAACCCTAGCCCTAACCCTTGCCCTATCCTTAGTCCTAGCCCTAACCCTAGGTCTAATCCTAACTCTAAATGTAACCCTAACACTAAGCCTAAGCCTAACACTATAACTAGACCTAACCCTAATTCTAATCATAAAAGTAGCCCTAACCTAACCCTAGGACTAAACCTAATACTATCCCTAAAACTAACTCTATGCATTACTACATACCTAACCTGAACCCTAAACCTAATTTATTAATTACTCTAACCCTAACCCTAATGCTAATTTGAGCCCTAACCCTAAACCTTAACCTTAAGTAAACCCTAACCTGGACTTTGACCCTAATAATACACCCAGCTCTAAACCTCACCCTTACCCTAAACATAACCCTTACACTAGAACTAGCCATAAACCTAATCTTAACCATAACCCTAGACCTAACATTAGTCCTAGCCCTAATTCTAGCCCTTAATGTAACACAAAACCTAGCCCTCATCCTTGCCCTAAACCTAGCCTTAATCCTAATCCAAACCCTCACCCTGGCTCTATCCCTAATTTTAACCCTTGACCTAGCCCTGAACCTAACTATAACCCCATCATATCCCCTAAAACTAACCCTAAACCTAACAATTACACAAACACTAACCCTAGCCTTAACCATAGGCCTAACACTAACACTAACCCTAGTGCTAATCCTAGCCCCAATTTAGCCCTAATCCTAACCCTACCCCTAACCCTAGTCCTAAGACTAACTCACTCTCACCCAAGCCCTATTTCTATTTATAACCCTATTTGTTACCATAGCCCTAACCTTAGCCCTTATCATAGTCATAGCCCTAATCCTAAATCTAACCATAACTCTAAATCTAAACCTAAAATTAAGCCTAAACCTTACCCTACCACTAGCCCTAATATCATTGCTAATCCTAACACTAGACCTAACCCTAGCCCTAGCCCTAAAACAAAACCGAGCCATTGCTCTTACCCTAAACCTTAACCTAAACCAAACCCTAATCCTACAACTAGCCATAACCCTAGCTCTAATTCAAGTTCTAGGCTTAAAACTAACCATAGCCCTAAATATCACCCTAACCCTAAAGGTACTACTAACACTAGACCAGCCCAAATCCCATCCCTAAAACTAACCCTAATCATAAACCTAGTTCTTACATTGGACTTAGCTCGAACTCTAGCCTTAACCCTAACACAAAATAGCCCTAATCTGAGCCCTAACACTAGATTTAACCCTAACCCTAACCCTAGCACTAAACCTAACCCTAACTCTAGCCCTTACCATATCCCTTACCCTAAGCCAAACCCTATCCATAATGCTAACCCTAGTCCTAATCCTAATCCTTAGCCTAAACCAAACCCTAACCCTATTACTAGTCCTAATCCTAGCACTCATTCAAACTCTAAATCTAACCTAAAACCTAACCCTAACCTTATTCTGACACTAACACTAATTATAGGTCTAATTCTGAACCTAACACTAAACTGAACCCTGAAACAAGCCTTAGAGTAACCTTATACTTAAACCTAACCCTAACACTAGCCCTAGACCTAAACCTAATGCTAAATCTAGCAATAATTCTAGCCCTAGACCTAAACAAATATTTAGTCCTAGCCCTAACAATAAACCTTAACCTAAAACAAACACTAACCCCAAGCCTAAACCCAACCTTGACCTAATTCTGGCTTTCACCCTAACCCTAACTCTAAGTTGAACACTGACCCTGCCTTTAACAGTAAACCTATCTCTAATCCTGACTCTAAACAACATCTAAACCTAACACTAGACCTAGCCATAACTCTAAGCCTAAAAATAGCCCTAATCATAACCCTAGCTCTTATATTCCTCATAGCCCTAACCCTAGGCCTAAACCTAACACAAAACCTAGATCTTATCCTAGGCCTAAACCTAGCCTTAGTCATAACCCTAACACAAACCATAGTCCTAACCCTACCCTAACCCTCGCCTTAGTCCTAACCCTGGCTCAAAACCTAACGCTCACCCTTAATATAAACCTACACCTATCCCTAAATCTAGCCCTAATCCTAACCTTAATACAAGCACTAAACGTAGCTCTAAAGACACCCATTACTTTAAACATAACCCTAACTCTATTGATAACCCTAGGCCTAAACCTAACACTAAACCTAACCAGAAAACTAATCCTAGACCTAACCCTAACCCTAAGCTTAACCCTCAATCTAACTCTAACCATAAACCTAAACATGCATCTAATTGCATTCATTACCCTAACTAACACTACCCCTAATGATGACCGTAGCCCTAATTCTAACCCTAACCCTAACCGTACTGTAATCTTATTTCTAGACATAACCCTAAACCTAACCCTCACCTTAGCCCTAAACCTAGCTCAAAACCAAACCCTTATACTAAATATAACCCTAAACCTAACCCTAGATCTAACCCTAACCCTAACTCATTACTTATTTCTAACCATAACCCTAGCCCTAACCTTAGCTGTAACCCTATCCATTATCCTAACCATAACCCTTACCTTAAAGCTAAATCTAGACCTAACCCTAACCCTATCACTAACCCTAACCTTATAAATTACCCTAAACCTAAACTGAACCCTAAACAAAAACCTATCATTATCCTAACCCTGACTCTAAAGCTAATTAGAGCACTAACCCTAAGCCCTAACCTCAAACAAACTCTAACCCTGAACCTTACCCTAATAATTCCCCTAGCTCTGAACCTGACCCTTACACTAAACCTAACCCTTACACTAGTCCTAGCCATAAAACATTCTAAATTTATACCCAACCGTAACCCTAGACCTGACATTAGCACTAGCCCTAACCCTAACACAAACCCCAGCCCTTATCCTAGCCCTATATCTAGCCTTAATCCTAACCCTAACACTAACCTTAGGCCTAACCCTAACACTACCCTAGCACTAATTTTAGCCCTAATTTATGCCTATCCTTAACCTTAGCCCTAACCCTGGACCTAAGACTAACTCTAACTCTCACCATTGCTCCATCCCTAGTTCTAACCCTATCCCTTACTGGAACAATAATCCTAGCCCTAACCCTAGCCCTATCCTTAGCCTTAGCTCTAACCTAGATCTAAATCTAACTCTAAATCTAACTTTAACCCTAAACCTAAATCTAAATTTAACACTAGCCCTAACCCTAATGCTAATCCTAAAACTAGCCCTAATCCTTGCCCTCGCCCTAAAACAAAACCCAGACATAGCCCTAAACCTAACCCCTAACCTAAAACAAACACTCACTCTAGCTCTAAACACAATCCTAAACTTAAACCAAACACTCACAGTAAACTTAGCCATAATTTGAGAACTAACCCTAACCTTAAAAATAACCCTAACCCTGACTATTAATCTAACACTAAAACTAGCTCTAAATATTACCCTAACCTTAAACCTAATCCTAACACTAGAGGTCTAACCCCTAACCATAACCCTAAAACTAACACTAATTGTAACCCTAGTTCTTACATTAGCCGTTACTCTAACCCTAGCCCTAATCCTAACAAAAAAACTAGCCATAATCTGAGCTCTAAACCCAGCTTTAACGCTAACTCTAGCTCTAACCCTATCCCTTACCCTAAGCCAAACCCTTACACCAATTCTAATCTTTATTCTAACCCTAATCCTTAACCTAACCCAAATCTAATCCTATTACTAGACCTAACCCTAGCCCTCATTCTAGCTCTAACCATAACCCAAACCCTAACCCTAACCCTGATCCTAACACTAATCATAGGTCTAGACCAGAACCTAACCCTAAACCAAACTCTAACAGTAGCCCTCCTGGTAACCTTATTCCTAAACCTAACCCTAACACTAGCCCGAGACATTAACCTAATCATAAATCTAGCCATAACTCTAGCCCTAGACCTAAAGAAAAACCTAGACCTAGCCCTATTAATAACCCTTAGCCTAAGCCAAACACTAACTCTTCCCCTAGACCTAACCCTAGTCCTAATTCTGGCTTTAATTCTAACCATAATCCTAATCTGAACACTGACCCTGACACTAACACTAACCCTAGCTCTAAACATCACCATAACTCTGAAACTATACCTAGCCCTAACATTAACCCTAAAACTAGCCCTAATCATAATAAGTTTATAATTTACCCATAGCCCTAACCTATTACAAAAGCTAGCCCTAATCCAAGCCCTACACTATCTTTAACTCTAAATCTAACCCTAACACTAACTATAGACCTAACGCTAAGCCTAAGCCTAACCTTAGACCCATTCCTAAGCATAACCCTAGCCCTAACCCTAGCTCTTACCGTATCAATTACCCTAAGGATAACCCTAACCCTTATGCTAACCCTGGGCCAAACCTTAATCCTATGCCCATCCCTAACCCTATCCATTACCATACACCTAACTTGAACCCTACACCTAAAACTATCGTTAACTTATCACTAAATCTAATGCTAATTTGAGCCCTAACCATAAACTATAATCTAACCTAAATCCTAACCCTGACCCTAATAATACACCTAGCTCTAAATCTGACCATAACCATAAACCTAGCCCTTACAATAGACCTAAATATACACCTAACCCTAAAACTATCCCTAAAGCTAACCCTATACCTGACATTAGCCCTAGCTCTAATCCTAGTCCTAACCCTAACACAAACTTTAACCCACATCCTAGATATAATCCTCGCCTTTAACATAACCCTAACCCCAACCCTAACCCTAATTCTAACCCTCACCCTATCCCTAAAACTAGGTATAATCTCATCCCTTACCCTAAACCTAACCCTAACCCAAACCCTAACACTAAACCTAGTCCTAACCCAAGGCCTAACTCTAACATTAACACTTGCCCTAATCCAAGATCTAAACCTAGCCTTAATCCTAACCCTAACTCTAATATTAGGCCTCACCCTAACACTAACCATAGCCCTAATCTTAGCCCTAACCCTATCCATAATGCTAACCCTATCCATTATCCTAACCCTAAACATAATCCTAATGCTAATTTGAGCCCTAACCCTTAACCTTAACCTATCCCTAACACTAAACATAACCCTAGCCCTAAGACTAACTATAATTCTTGCCTTAGACCTATAGGGTGGTGCTAACCTTTTCCCTTACCATCACCCTAAACCTAGACCTAATCTTAGCCCTAACCCTACCCTTAGCCCTAAAATAAAACCGAGTCATAGCCCTAATCCTAACCCTTAACCTAAAACAAACCCTAACCTTATATCTAGCCCTAACCCTATCCCTAAACCTATTCCTAATTCTAGTCCTAACCCTAACCTGAAAACTAAACCTGACCCTGACTCTGACCCTAACACTAAACTAGCTCTAAAATCATTGTAACCATAAATCTATCCCTAACACTAGACCTAGCCTTAACCCTTACTTTATAACTAGCACTAATCATAACCTTACTTTGTACATTAGCCAGAGTCTTAACCCTAGCCCTAACCTAACCCAAAACCTAGCCTTAATCAGAGTCCTTATCCTAGCTTTAACCCTTAACTTAAACCTAACACTAACCCAAACAAAAGCCCTAATCCTATACATAACCCCAGCCCTAAATTTAGGTCTAACTCTATCCATTACCCTAATGATAACCCTAACCTTTTTGCTAACCCTAGGCCTAAACCTAGGCCTAACCCTAACCCTATTCATTATACTAAACCACAATTAAACCCTAAATTTAACCTTGTCATTACCCTAACCTTAAATCAAATGCTAATTTGAGCCCTAAACTTAAACCCTAACCTAACCCAAACCCTAACCTTGATTCTGACCCTAATAGTAATCCTAGATCTAAAACTGACCCTTACCCTAAACCTAACCCTTACCCTAACCCTAACCCTAATACTAACCCTGGACAAGTCCTCAATCTTGCTATAACAGGTTCCTTTAAACTAAACATAACCCTAAATCTAACCCTAAACCTAAGCCTAAACCTAACACTAACCCTAGCCCTAATTTATCCCTATCCCTAACCATAACTCTAAACCTATCCACAAGATGAACTCTAACTCTCACACTAGTCCTATCACTAGTTCTAACCCTATTCCTTACCATAACCCTAACCCTAGCCCTAACCAATGTCCTAACACTTGCCCTATCCTTAGCCCTAGCACTAACCTTAGATCAACACCTATCTCTATGTATAACCCTAACCTGAAGCCTAAGCCTAACCCAAACACTAGCCCTAAGCCTAACACTAATTCTAAAACTAGCCCGAACCCTAGTCCTATCCTAAAACAAAACTGAGCCATAGCTCTAACACTAATTTTTAAACTAAATTAAAACTTAACCATACACCTACCCCTAAACCTAGACATAATTTAAGTTTTAAGCTGAACCCTAAAACAAACTCTGACCCTGACTCTGACACTAACATGAATCCTAGCTCTAAACATCACCCTGACCTTAAACCTAACCCTAAAACTCAGCCTAGTTCTAACCTTAACCCTAAAATTAGCCCTAAATGTAACTCTAGTACTTAGATTAGCCATAACCCTAATACTAGCACTAACTTAACCCGAAACCTAGCCATAATCTGAGCCCTATCCTGAGCTTTAAACCTAACCCAAGCCCTAACCATAACCTTAGCCCTAACCCTAGTCTAACCCTATCCATTACCATAAACATAACCCTAACCCTAATGCTAATCCTAGGCTTAAACCTAATGCTATCTCTAATCCTATTTCTATCCATACACTAACCCTCACCTGGATCCTAATACTAACTCTATCATTACTCTAACCCTAACCCTAATGCTAATTTGATCCCTAATTTTAGACCTTAACCTATCCCAAACCTTAATCCAGACCTTGTCCATATTAATACTCCTAGCCCTAAACTTGACCCTACCCCTAAACCTAACCCTTACACTAGACGTATCCATAATCTTAAACATAAAATTATCTTTAAACATAATTGTATACCTGAAATTAGCCATACCCCAAATCCTAGCCCTAACCCTAAAACAAACATGAGCCCTCATCCTAGCACTAAACCCACCCTTAATGATAACCTTAACCATAACCAAATCCCTAACCCTAATTCTAAATATCACCCTACTTCTAAACCTAGCTATAACATCATCCGTTACCCTAAACTTAATACTAACTCAAACCCTACTCTATATTTAATCTGAACACTAATCATAGACTTAATCCTAGCCCTAATTTATCCATTTCCCTAACCCAAGCACTAAGACTAACTCTAACTCACACTAGCCCTATCCCTAGTTCTAACCCTATTACATACCATAATCTAACCCTAGCTCTAACCCTCACCCGATCCTCACTCCTAACCCTAAACCTAGATCTAACGCTAAATCTAAATCTAACCCTAACCCTAAGCTTAAGCCTAACACTAACACTAGCCCTAACCCTAAAGCTAATCATAAAATTAGCACTAACCCAAACCCTCACAGTAAAACAAAACCAAGCAATAGTCCTAACCCTAAATGTTAACTAATTAATCCCTAATACTACATCTAGAACTAGCCCTAGCCATAATTTGACTCCTAAACCCAACCCAACCTTAAAAGTAACCTTGACACTGACTCATATCCTAACACTCACCCTAACTCTAAACACCATCCTAACCTTAAACCGAAACCTACCAGTAATCCTATCCCTAATTCAAGTCCTAACCCTAACCCTGACCCTCATTCATATCCGAACACTAACCCTAGCTCTAAATATCACTCTAACCTTAAACCTAACCCTAACACTAGACCTACCCTTAACCCTAACCCTAAAACTAACCCTAATGGTAACCCTAGTTCTTACATTAACCATTACCTTAACCCTAGCCCTAACCCTACAACAAAGACTTGCTCTAATTCAAGCTCTAAACCTAGATTTAACCCTAACCCTAACCCTAACCCTAGCTCTATCCCTATCCTTTACCCTAAGCAAAACTCTAACCCTAATGGTAATCCTAGAACTATTGCTAAGTATTAGGCTAACCAAATCTGAACCCTTTTAATAGTCCTGA
This sequence comes from Marmota flaviventris, assembly GCF_047511675.1. Classification (NCBI taxonomy): domain Eukaryota; kingdom Metazoa; phylum Chordata; class Mammalia; order Rodentia; family Sciuridae; genus Marmota; species Marmota flaviventris. Next base: position 131,674,416 of record NC_092503.1, on the reverse strand, counting down.
ATCTAGCCCTCATTCTACCTCTAATCTTATCCCAAACCCTAACGCTAACCCTGACCCTCATTCTGACACAAACAATAACCCTAGGTCTAAACCTAAACCTAAACATAGAGCAAATCCTAACACTGGCCCTACCGATAACCTTATAATTAAACCTAACCTTAACCCTAGCCCTAAGACTAACTCTAACTCTCACACTAGCCCTATCACTAGTTCTAACCCTATTCCTTACCATAACCCCAAACCTAGACCAAAACCTATAACTAATGCTTGCCCTATCCTTAGTCCTTGACCTAACCCTAGATCTAACCCTAACTCTAAATCTAACCCTATCCCTAAGCCTAAGCCTAACACTAACACTAGCCCAAACTCTAATGTTAATAGTAAAACTAGCCCTAACCCTAACCCTAGCAGTAAAACAAAACTGAGCAATGGCCCTAACCCTAAACCTTAACTTAAACCACCCTAAAACTTCATCTAGACCTAACCCTAGCCCTAAATTCGACTCCTAACCCTAACCTTAAATCTAACCCTGAAACAGACTCGTATCCTAACGCTCACCCTAGCTCTAGATCCCATCCTAACCTTAAACAAAAACCTAACAGTAACCCTATCGCTAATTCGAGTCCTAACCCTAACCCTGACCCTGACTCAAATCCTAACACTAACCCTAGCTCTAAATATCACCCTAACCTTAAACCTAACCCTAACACTAGACCTACTCCTAACTCTAACCCTAAAACTAACACTAATTGTTACCCGAGTTCTAACATTAGCAATTGCTGTAACCCTAGCCCTATCCCTACCACAAAAACAAGCCCTAATCCAAGCTCTAAGCCTAGCTTTAACCCTAACCCTAACTCTAACCCTAACCCTAGCTCTAACATTATCCCTTACCCTAAGCAAAACCCTAACACTATTGGTAACCCTAGACCTATCCCTAATCCTGAGGCTAACCAAAACCCTAACCCCATTAATAGTTCTGACCCTAGCCCTCATTCTAGGTCTAATCCTATCCCCAAATCTAATGCTAACCCTGACCCTTATTCTGATCCCAACACTAAACTTAGTTCTAAATCTGACTCTAACCCAAGACCAACTCTAACACTGGCACTACTGATAAACTTATTCCTAAACCTAAATCTACCATTAGCCTTAGACCTAAATCTAATCCTAAATCTAGCTTTAACTCTAGCCCTATACCTAAACAAAAACCTAGTCCTAGCCCTAACAATAACCCTTACCCTAACCCAAACACTACCTTACCACTAGACATAAACCTAGTCCTAATTCTGGCTATAATCCTAACTCTAACTCTAACCTGATGACTGACCAGCATTTAACAGTAAACCTATCTCTAAACCTGACCCTAACTGAAAAAATAATCCTAACCCTAGACCTAGCCATAACCCTAACCCTAAATCTAGCCCTACTCATAACCCTAGTTGTTACATTATCCACAGCCCTAAACCTAGGCCTAAACCTAACACAAAACCTAAAGCTAATCCTAGGCCTTCACCTAGCCCTAAGCATAACCCTAACCCTAACACTAGCCCTAATCCTAACTTAACCCTAGCCTAGTCCCAACCCTAGCTCAAAGCCTAACCCTTACCATAAACATAAACCTGGAACTATCCATAAATAAAACCTTAACCCTAGCCCTAATCCTAACCTTAACCCTAGCCCTAACTCTAAACCTACCCAATACCCTAAATAAAACCCTAAACCTATTGGTAACCCTAGCCTTACCCCTAACCATAACCCTAGCCCTAACCAAAGAACTAAACTTAGACCTAACCCTAAACATAACACTCACTATAAACCTAACCCTAGCACAAAACCTAACCCTTACAATAAACATAAACATAAACATAGCCCGAACCTTAACCCTAAACTTAAATCTAACCCTAACCTTAACCCTAAACCTAAATCTAACCATATCCATTACACTAAACCTAACCCTAACCCTAATGATTATCCTAGCCCTTACCCTAACTCTAACCCTAAAACTACCATAATCCAATCCTAGACCTAATCTTTAACCTAACCCTTGTTCTAGCCCTACACATAGCTCATAACCTCACCCTTATGCTAAACATAATCCTAAATGTAACCCTAGTTCTAACCCTCACCCTAACCCAAACTCAAGACCTAATCCTAACCATAACCCTAGCCCTAAACTAAACTCTAACTGCAACCCTAACCCTAAACATAAACCTTACCCTAATGCTAACACTAGGCCTAAACCTAACCTATCACTAACCCCAACCCTATCAATTATTCTAAACCTAACCTGAAACCTAAACCTAACACTATTGTTACAATAACCCTAACCCTAATGCTAATTTGAGTACTAAACCTAAACTCAAAACTAAACCAAAACCTAACTCTGAACATGAACCTAATTATTCCCCTAGCTCTAAGCCTGACCCTTACCCTAAAACTAACACTTACAGTAGACCAAGCCAAAAACCTAAGCTTGAAAATAATCCTAGACGTGACATTAGCCTTAACCATAATCCTAGGCCTAAACCTAAAACAAACCCTAGCCCTTATCTTAGCCCTAAACATAGCCTTAATCATAACCCAAACCCTAATACTGGGCCTAACCCTAACACTAATCCTAACCCTAATCTTAGCCCTAATGTAGCCGTATACCTAACCCTAATCCTAACCTAGCCCTAAGACTAAGTCTAACTCTCACGCTTGCCCTAAAACTAGTTCTCACCCTATCCCTTACCAGAATGCTAAACCTAGCTCTAACCCTAGGCCTAACCCTAGTCCTTTTCTTAGCCATAGCCCTAACCCTAGATCTAACCTTAAATCTAAATCTAACCCTAACCATAAGCCTAAACCTAAACCTAACACTAGCCCTAACCCTAACCCCAATGCTAATCATAAAACTTGTCCTAAATCTAGCCCTAGCCCTATTACAAAACCAAGCCATAGCCCTAACCCTGACCCTTTACCTAAACCAAACCTTAACCCTACACCTGAACCCAACCTTAGCCCTAATTTGAGTTTTAAGCCAAAAATTAAAACAAACCCTGAACCTGACGTAACCCTAAACTTAGCTCTAAACATCACTCTAACCCTAACCCTAAATGTAACACTAGACGTAGCCCTAACCTAACCATAAAACTGGCCTTATTTGTAACTTTAATACTTATATTGGAAGTAACCCTAACTCTAGCCTTAACCCAAAACCTAGACCAAATCTCTGCCCTAACCCTAGCTTTAACCCTAACCCTAACCTTAACCCTAACACTAGCAATAATTGCAACCATAACCCTATCCATAACCTTAGCTCTAACCCTATCCATTACCCTAACCATAACCCTAGCTCTAACCCCATCCATTACCCTAACTATAACCCTAACCCTAATGCTAAACCTAGGCTTAAACCTAAACCTATCCCTACTCATAACCCTATCCATTACACTAAACCTAACATGAAACCTAAACCTAACCCTATCATTACCCTAATTTTAACCCTAATGGTAATTTGAGCCCTAACTTAAAACCTTAACCTATCCCAAACACTAATAATGACCCTGACCCTAATAATACCCTTAGCTCTAAACCTGACTCTAACCTTAAACCTACCATTACACTAGATGTAGCCATAAACCTAACCCTAAAACGATCTTTAACCATAATGCTGGACTTAAAATTAGCCCTAGCCTTAACACAAACCATAACCCAAGTTTTACCCCTAATTCTAACCCTTGCTCTAGCCCTAAACCTAGCTATAACCCCATCCCTTACCCTAAACCTAACTATAACCCTAAACCTAACACTAACCCATCACCCTAACCCTAGGCCTAACAATAACACAAAACCTAGCACTAATCTTAGCTCTAAATATAACCCTAACCTTAAATTAAGCCTAGCATTAGACCTAGCTTTAACCCTAACCATAAAACTAGCCCTAATCAAAACCCTAGGTCATGCATTAGTCATTGTTCTAACCCTACCCCTAACCCTAACACAAATCCTACTCATAATGTAAGGCCTAACCCTAGATTTAACCCAAATCATAACCCTCACACTAGCCTTAACCCTAAGCCTAGCCCTAACCCTAGCTCTAACCATTTCCCTCCCCAAAGTCAATCCCTAACCCAAATGCTAACTCTAGTACTAACCCTAATCCTTAGCCCAACTTACACTCTAACCATATTACTAGTCCTAACCCTAGCCCTCATTCTAGCTCTAACCCAAACCCTGACCCTTATTCTGACTCTAACACTAACCCTGGGTCTAAACCTGACCCTAGCCCTAAACCAAACCCTAACACTAGCCCTACTGGTAACCCTATATCTATACTTAACCCTAACACTAGCCCTAGACCTAAAGCTAATCCTAAAAATAGCTATAACTCTAGGCCTAGACCTAAACAAAAACCTAGCCATAGCCCTCACAATAACCCTTAACCTAAACCAAACACTAACCCTATGCCTAGACCTAAACCTAGTCCTAATTCTGGCTATAACCCTAACCCTAACCCTATCCCAAACACTGACTCTTATTTTAACACAAAACCTAGCTTGAAATCTGACCCTAACCCAAAACCTAGACCTAAAACTAGACCTAGCCATAATCCTAACCCTAAAACTAGCCCTAAACATAACCCTAGCTCTTACATTACCAATAGTTCTAACCCTAGCCCTAAACCTAACATAAAACCTAACACTAATCCTAGGCCTAAACTTAGTCCTAAGCATAACCCTAACCCTAATCATAGCCCTAACCCTAACCCATGCCTTAGACCTAACCCTAGCTCAAGGAAACCCTTTCACTAAACAACACTAGCCCCATCCTAAACCCTAACCCTATTCTAGCTCTAATCCTAAATTTAATCCTAGCCCAAACTTTAGTTCTAACCCTATTCATTACCCTTACACTAACCCTAATTATAACCCTATCCCTAACACTAAACCTAACCTTAAACATAAATATAACCCAAAACCTAACCCTTACAATAGCCCTAACCTTAGCTGAAACATTAAGCCTTACACTAAACCTAATCCTAACACTAGCCCTAACCCATACCCTAACCCTAACTGTAACCCTTCCTCTAATATTATCCATTACCCTAAACTTAACCCTTACCCTAGTTAAAACCCTAGCCATAATCCTAACCTTAAACCAAACCATAACCTTAAACATAACCCTAGACCTAAACTTAAACCTAACCCTCGCCCTAGCTCTAACCCTAGCTCAAACACTAACTTTACTCTAACCTAACCATAACCCAACCCTAACCCTAACACTTATCCTAACCCTAATACTTACCTTAAACCAAACCCTAGCCCTATCCCTAAACCTAACCCTAGTCCTAGACTTAATCCAAACCATAATCTAGTCCTAACCCAAGCTCTAAACCTATCCATTACACTAAACATAACCCTAACCCTAATGCTAACCCTAATCCTATCAATAAACCTAACCCATTCATTACCCTAAACTTTAACTGAAATCTAAACCTAACCATATCCATTACCCTAACCCTAAACCTAAACCTACCACTAACTCAAGAATTAACTGTAAACTTTAACCTAAACCAAATGCTAACCCTGACTCTAACCCTAATAAAACCCCTGGCTCTAAAGCTGACCCTTACACTAAATGTAACTATTACACTAGAACCAGGCATAACCTAATCCTAAAACTACCCCTACCCATAACCATAGACCTGACATTAGTCCTAGTCCTAGTTCTAGCCCTAAACATAACAGAAACCTTAGGGATCATTCTAGCCCTAAACCTACATTAATCCTACCCTGAATATTAACCCTAACCCTAATCCTAATTCTAACCCTCATCCTAACCTAAAGCTAACTATAACACTACCCATTCCCCTAAACTTAACCTTGACCCCAAGGCTAACCCTAAACCTAGCCCTACCCCTAGGCCTAAACCTAACACTAACCCTAGCCCTAATCCTAGCCCTAATTTAGCTGTAACCTAACCCTAACCTAAGCCTTGTAATAAGTCTAAAACTCTTTTCCTAGCCGTATCCCGAGTTCTAACCATATCCCTTCCGGAAACCTAACCTAGAACTAACTAACCCTGGTACTAGATCTAACCTTAAATTTAGGGTTATGTTTAGAGCTAGGGTTAGTGTTATAGTCAGAGTCAGGGTCAGTGTTAGTTTTAGGGTTCGGATCAAAACTCAAATTAGGGTTAGCGTTTTGGTTTAGGTTAAGGGTTAGGGTTATGGCTATGGTTCAGTTTTTTTTTTTAGGGATAGGGCTAGGGTAAGGGCTAGTTTTAGGATTAGAATTAGGGTTAGGGCTAGTGTTAGTTTTAGGTTTAGCCTTAGGGTTAAAGTTAGATTTAGAGTTAGGCTTAGGGTTAGGGTTAAGCTTAGGGTTATTTTTAGATTTAGAGTTAAAGTTAAATCTAGGTTAGGGCTAGGGCTAAGGATAGTGCTAGGGTTAGGGCTAGCATTAATGTTCTGGAAAGGGATTGGTTTAGAACAAGGGATGGGGCTAGGGTGAGAGTTAGAGTTAGTCTTACGTCTAGGGTAAGGTCTAGGGTTAGGCATAGGGCTAAATTTGGGCTAGGTTAGTGTTAATGCTAGGGTTAGGAGTAACGGTATGGTATGTTTAGTGCTATGATAAGGCCTGTGATTTGTGTTAAGTTTAGGGCTAGGATTAGGGCAAGGGCTAAAGTCAGGTCTAGGCTTACAGTTGGGGATAGTTTTAGGATTATGTTTATGGCTAGGTCTAGTGTAAGTGTTAGGTTTAAGGTAAGGGTCAGCTTTAGAGCTAGGGCTTTATTAGTGTCAGGGCCAGAGTTAGAGTTTGGTTAAAGTTAGGGTTTAGGGTTAGGGCTCGAGTTAGCATTTGGGTGTGGGTTAGGGTAATGATAGGGTGTTCTTTAGGGTTCAGGTTAGGTTTAGCTAATTTTTAGGGTTAGGGTTAGGTCTAGGGTTCGCATTAGGGTAAGGATTAGGGTTAGTATAATGGATAGTTTAGGGCTAAGTTTAGGGCTAGTTTTATGGTTAGGAATAGGCCTTGAGTTACTGTTAGGGTTAGGGTTAGAACTAGGGCTAGCGTCAGGGTTATGTTTAGCATAAGGGTTAGGTTTTCAGCTACCGTTATGCCTAGAGTGAGGGTTAGGTTTAGGGTTAAGTCTAAGGATAAGATTACAGTATGGTTAGTGTTAGGTTTAGGATTAGGGCTAGGTCATCATTAGGGGTAGGGTAAGGTTAGGGTAATGGATAGGTTTAGATGTAGGTTTAGAGTTATAGTTAGGGTTAGATAGAGGTTTAGGCTTAGGGTTAGAGGTATGACGATGTTTAGGTTTATGATAGGGTTTGAGCTAGGGTTAAGACTGTGGTGAGTGTGAGTTTGAGGGTTAGGTCTAGGGTTATTTTTCCAGTTAGTTATAGCATTAAGGTTAGGCCTAGAATTATCAATAGGGTTAGGGTTAGATTTGGGGTAAAGGGTAGGTTTAGGGCTAGGGTTAAGGTTAGGACTAGAACTAGGGTTATGGTTATTTTTACGGATACATATAGGTTTACATTTAGGGTAAGGGTTAGGCTTTGAGCTAGGATTAGGACTAAGGTGAGGGTTAGGTTAGGGTTAGGGCGAGGGTTACGGTTAGGGTTATGCTTAAGGCTAGGTTTTGGCCTGGGATGAGCTCTAGGTTTTGTGTTAGGTTTAGGCCTAGGGTTTAGAGCTATGGGTAATGTAAGAGCTAGGGTTATATTTAGGGCTAGTTTTAGGGTTAGGGTTATGGCTAGGTACAGTGTAGATTTAGATTTTTGGGTAAGGTCAAATTTAGAGACAGGTTTACTATAGAGACAGGGCCAGTGTTCGGGTTAGAGTTAGAGTTAGGGTTACAGCCAGAATTAGTACTAGGTTTAGGTCCAGGGGTAGGGTTAGTGTTTGGGTTTGGTTCAGGGTTATTGTTAGGGCTAAGGCTGAGTTTTTTTTGTTTAGGTCTAAGGCTAGAATTAAGTCTAGATTTAGGATTAGGTTTAGGTCTAGGGCTAGTGTTAGGGTTTGGTCTAGGGTTAGGGTCAGGTTTAGACTGAGGGTTAGTGTTAGGATCAGAATAAGGGTCCGGGTTAGTATTAGGGTTTGGGATAGGGTTAGAGCTAGAGTGATGGCTTGGTTTAGGACTATTAATAGGGTTAAGGTTTTGATTAGCCTAAAGATTAGGGATACGTCTAGGGTTACCATTAGTCTTAGTGTTTGGCTTAGTGTAAGTGATAGCCTTAGAGCTAGGGTTAGGGCTAGGGTAAGGATTAGGGTTAGGGTGAAATCTAGGTTTTGGACTCAGATTAGGGCTAGTTTTCATGTTGGAGTTAAGTAAATGGCTATTGTAAAATCTAGGGTTACAATTAGGGTTAGTTTTATGGTTAGGGTTGGGGTAGGTGTAGTGTATTAGGTTTATTATTAGGGTAATATGTAGAGCTAGGGTTATTATTAGGATCTGAGTAAGAATCAGAGTTTGTTTTAGGGTTAGGGTTAGGCCTCAAATAAGGGCTAGGATTACTGTTAGGGTTCAGTTTAAGATGAGAGTGGTGGTTAGAGCTAGGGTGACTGTTAGGATATGAGTAGGGTCAGGGTTAGTTAGGTTAGGGTTAGGACATGAATTAGGGCTAGGGTTACTGTTAGGGTTTCGTTTAAGTTTAGCATGGTGTTTGGAGCTAGGGTGACTGTTAGGATAGGAGTCAGGGTCAGGGTAAGTTTTAAGGTTAGGGTTAGGACTCCAATTAGGCCTAGGGTTAGGTCTAGGTGTAGTTTTAGGGTTTGGTTTAAGGTAAGGTTTAGGGTTAGGGGATTGTTCAATTTGGTTTTAGTCCTAGGTTTAGGATTAGCACTAGTTATATTTTTAGCATTAGGATTAGGTCTAGTGTTAGTGTTAGGTTATGCTTAGGGTTAGGGTTAGATTTGGAGTTAGCATTAGATCTAGGGTGTGGGCTAGGTTTAAGGATAGGGCAAGGGTTAAGGCTAGGTTTAGGATTATGGTAACGGATAGGTTTAGAAATAGGGATAGGGCTAGGACGAGAGTTAGAGTTAGTCTTCGAGCTAGGGTTATGGTTAGTTTTAGGGATAGTGCTAAATTAGGGCTAGGATTAGGGCTAGGTTTAGTGTTCAGCTTAGGCCTAGCATTAGGACTAGGGTTATGGTTATCTTTAGAGTAAGGGATGGTGTTATAGCTAGGTTTAGAGGTAGGGTGAGGGATAGAATTAGGGTTAGGGCTAGGGATAGGGTTAGAGATATGATTAAGTCTAGGTTTAGGGTATGTTGTAGGTTTAGTTCTAGAATTAGGGCTAGGGCTAATGTCAGAAATAGTGTTACAGTTAGGGGTAGATTTAGGGTCAGGTTTGGGTCTAGGTCTAATGTAAGTGTTAGGCTTAGGGTAAGGGTCAGGATTAGAGCTAGGGTAGAGTCAGGATCAGGGTTAGGGTTTGTTTCATCTTAATGTTTAAAGATAGGGCTCAATGAGCATTAGGGTTAGGGTTAGAGTAATGGATAGGGTTAGGTTTAGGGTTCAGGGTAGGTTTAGGGGAATGGAGAAGTTTCAGGTTAGCAAAACGGTTAGGGTTAGGCCTAGGGTTAGCTTTATGATTAGGGTTATCATAAGGATAATGTATAGGGTTAGAGCTAGTGTTAGGTCTAAGATTATTGTTAAGATTAGGTCTAGAGTTAAGCTTTGGGTTTGGGTTAGGGCTAGTAACACTAGCTTAGGGTAGGGTTAAGGTTAGGTTAGGTTTTGAGCTAGGTTTAGTCCTAGAGTGAGGGTTAGGTTTAGTGTTAGGTCTAGGGTTAGGGTTATGGTTATAGTCAGGGTTAGGTTTAGGGTTAGGGATTTCATTAGAGTTAGGGTTAGGTTTAGGGTAATATATTGGGTTAGATGTAAGGTTAGCTTTAGTGTTAAGGTTAGATTTAGGGTTAAGTTTAGTTTTAAGGGTAGGTTTACTGTTGGGTTTATGGTAAGGGTTAGGGTTTGAGTTAGGGTTAGGGCTGCAGCAAAGGTTAGGTTTAGGGTTAGGTCTAGGGTTAGGTTTATAATTTGTATTAGGGTTTCGGTTATGGTTAGGGCTAGGGTTATCATTAGGTTTAGTGTTACAGTTAAGATAATGACTAGGGTTAGAGCTAGGGTTAGGGCTAGAATTAACGTTAGGATTAGGGCTAGGGTTACACTTATGGTTAGGGATAGTCCTAGAGTTGTGTTTAGGCTAAGGGTTAAGCTTTGAGCTAGAGTTAGGACTAAGGTGAGGGTTAGGGTTTGGGTTAGGGCTAGGGTTAGGGTGAGGATTATGCTTAGGGTAGGTTTAGGCCTCGGATTAGGGCTAGGTTTTTTATTAGGTTTAGGCCAAGGGTTAATGCTATTGTTAATGTAAGATCTAGGGTTCTAATTAGGGCTCGTTTTAGGGTTAGGGCTATGGATAGGTCTAGTGTTAAATTTAGATTTTGGTTTAGGGTCGGGTTTAGAGCTAGGTTTAGTGTTAGTGTCAGGGTCAGTGTTCAAGTAAGTGTTAGGGTTAGGGTGAAAGCCAGAATTAGGACTAGGGTTAGGTCTAGGGGTAGGGTTAGTGTTTGTTTTTGGTTTATGGTTATTTTTAGGGCTAGGACTAAGTTTTTGTTTAGGTCTAGGGCTATAGTTATCACTAGATTTAGGATGAGGTTTAGGTCTAGGACTAGTGTTACTGATAGGTTTAGGTATAAGGTACTTGCAGGGCTAGTTTCAGGTTTCGGTTTAGGGTTATCATCAGATTTAGACCTATAATTAATGTTATGGTCAGAATAAGGGTGAAGTTTAGAGTTAGGTTTTGGGTTAATGTTAGAGCTAGAACGAGCGATAGGGTTAGGACTAGTAATAGGGTTAGTGTTTGGTTTAGGCTAAGTATTAGGATTAGGACTAGGTTTAGCATTATGGGTACATTTTGGCTTAGCTCAAGTGATAGGGTTAGAGGAAGGGTTAGGGCTATGTTTAGGGTTAGGATTAGGGCTAGGGTTAGGGTTAGGGTTAGGGTTAGGGTTAAATCTAGTTAGGGCTCGGATTAGAGCTATTTTTGTGTTAGGGTTAGGGCTATTTCCAATGCAAGAACTAGTGTTACAATTAGGGTTAGTTTTAGGGTTATGGTTTTGGCTCGGTCTTGTGTTAGTGTTAGCTTTAAAGTTAGGGTGATATATAGAGCTTGGGTTAGTGTTTGTATAAGAGTTGGGTCAGGGTTAATTTTAGGCCTAGGACTCGAATTAGAGCTAGGGTTATTGCTAGTTATAGTGGTAGGGTTTAGTATATGGTATTTTTAGGGTTAGAGCAAAGGCTCGGTTTTGTTTTAGGGCTAGGGCTAGTGTTATGGCTAGTTTAGGATTAGCAATAGTGTTAGGGATAGTGTTAGGGTGAGGTTTAGGCTTAAGATTAGGGATAGATTTTCGCATAATGGTTAGATCTATGGTTAGGGCTATGGCTAGGGTTAGGGTTAAGGTTAGGTCTAATGTGAGGGTTACAGTAACGAATAGGGTTAGAAATAGAAATAGGGGTAGGGTTGAGAGTTAGAGTTAGTCTTAGGGCTGGGGTTAGGGGTAGGGTTAAGTTTAGGGCTAAATTAGGCTAGGATTAGCACTAGGATTATTGTTAGGGTTAGGCCTTTGGTTAGGGCTAGGGTCAGGGTTAGTTTTAGGGAAAGGGTGGAGTTATATAGCTTGGTTCAGGGCTAGGGAAAGGGTTAAAATAAGGAATAGGGCTAGGGTGAGGGTTCTGGTTAGGAATATGGCTAGGTTTAGGGATAGGATGGGGGCTAGGGTTAGTGTTAGGGTTAGGGCTAAGATTAGGGCTAGGTCTAATATCAGGTCTAGGGTTACAATTAGGGATAGTTTCAGGGTTTGGTTTAGGTCTAGTGTAAGGGTTAGGTTTAGAGTAGGGGTCAGGTTTAGAGCTAAATGTATTATTAGGGTCAGAGTCCGGGTTAGAGTTGGTTTGGGTTAAGGTTTACAGTTAGGGCTTGAATTACCATTAGGGTTAGGATTCAGGTTAGAGTAATGGATAGGGTTAGGTTTAGGGTTCAGTTTAGGTTTAGAGTAATGTATAGGATTAGTGTTAGCAATAGGATTAGGGTTAGAGTTAGGCCTAATATTAACATTTGGGTTAGGCTTATGTTTAGGGTAATGGATAGGGTTAGTGCTAGTGTTAGAAATTGGGTTAAGGTTAGGGTTAGGGATAGGATTAGGGTTAGGCTTAGGGTTAGTGTTACAGTTAGGTTTAGGGTGTTAGGGTTTGAGCTAGGGTTAGGGCTAGCATGAGATTTAGGGTTAGAGTCACGGCTATGGTTAGGTTTAGGGTTAGGGTTAGGGCTACAGTTAACATTAGGGTCAGGGTTATGTTGAAAGTAATGGATAAAGTTAGATCTAGGACTTGGGCTATGGTTACAGTTAGGATTCGGGCTAGGATTAGGGTTAGGTTTAGGGCTAGGGTTATGCTTAGGGTAAGGGTTAGAGTTTGAGCTAGGGTAAGGGCTACGGCAAGCGTTAGGGTAGGGTTTGGTTAGGTTAATGTTAGGGTTATGCTTAGGTCTAGGTTTAGGGCTATGTTTTATGTGAGGTTTATGGCTAGCATTAGGTCTATGGGTAATGAAAGAGCAAGGTTTATGGTTATGGCTTGTTTGAGCGTTAGGGTTATGGATAAATCCTGTGTTAGGGTTAGGTTTTGTATTAGGATAAGATTTAGAGCTAGGGATTATGTTAGGGGAAGGGTCAGTGTTCAGGTTATTATTGGATTTAGTGTTAGGGCCAGAATTAGAACTAGGTTTAGGTCTAGTTGTAGGGTTAGTCTTTGTGTTAGGTTAATGGTTATTGTTAGGGCTAGGGATAGAGTTATGGCTATATTTAGGATTAAGTTTAGGTCTAGTGCTAGTGTTCCAGTTAGTTTAGGTATAGGTTTTCCAGTAGGGCTAGTGTTAGGTTTAGGTTTAGTATTAGGGTCAGGCTTATTCCTAGGGTTAGTGTTAGGGTCAGAATAAGGGTCAGGGTTAGGCTTAGGCTTTGGGTTAGGGTTAGAGATAGAATGAGATCTAGGGTTAGGACTAGTAATAGAGTTAAGTTTTGGGGTAGGCTAACGATTAGGTTTAGAACTAGGGTAGCATTAGGGTGAGGGTTTGACTTAAGATAAGGGATAAGTTTAGAGCTAGGGTTAGGGTTATAGTTAGGGCTAGGGTTAAAGCTAGAGTTAGGGCTCAGACTAGGGCTATGTTTTGTGTTAGGGTTAGGGCTATGGCTAATGTAAGAACTGGTTTTATGATTAGGACTAGGGTTAGGGTTAGGGCTAGGTCTAGTGTTTGTGTTAGGTTTAAGGTTAAGGTGATATTTAGAGGTAGGGTTAGTTTTAGGTTCAGAGTCAGGGTCAATATTAGTTGTAGGGTTAGGGTTAGGGCTAGGTATAGATTAGGATTTGGTTTAGGTTAAGGGTTAGGATTAGGGCTATGGCTCAGTTTTGTTTGAGGGCTATGGCTAGGCTTAGGGCAAATTTTCAAATTAGCATTAGGGTTAGGGCTGGTGTCAGGGTGAGGTTTAGGTGTAGGTTTAGGGTTAGATTTAGAGTCAGGGTTAGATCTAGGTTGATGGCTAGGCCTAAATTTAGGGCTAGGTTTGGGCTAGGGTTAGGGCTAGGCTTTGGCTTAGAAAGGGATAAATTTAGAACTAGGGCTAGGGCTAGGGTGAGAGTGAGAGTTAGTCATGGGGTTAGGGATATGATTAGGTTTAGGATTAAGGCTAAATTAAGGATAGGATTAGAGCTAGGGTTAGTATTAGGGCTAGGCCATGGCTTAGGGTTAGGTTTAGGATTAGGGTTAGGGTATGGTATGATGTTATAGCTAGGTTTAGGCCTAGGGTGAAGGTTCAATTTAGGGTTAGGGCTAGTGTTCAGGTTAGGTTTATGATTAAGGCTAAGTTTATGGCCAGGATTAGGGCTATGGTTTTTGTTAGGGTTAGGTCTAGCATTAGGACTAGGGCTAAAGTTAGGTCTAGTGTTATGGTTAGGAATAGTTTTAGGTTTAAATTTATGGTTAGGTATAGTGTAAGGGTTAGGTTAAGAGTTATGTTCAGTTTTAGATAGTGGTATTATTAGGGTCAGGAAAAGGGTTAGGGTTTTTTTAGATTAAGGTTTAGGTTTAAGGCTCAAATTATCATTAGGGGTAGGTTTTTTAGGGTAATGGATATGGTTAGGTTTAGGGTTCAGGTTAGGTTTAGGTAATAGTTTTAGAGTTTTGGATAGGGTTAGGGTTATCCTAGGGTTACCATTTGGGATAGGTTTATGGTTAAGGTAATGGATAGGATTACAGGTAGGGTTAGGGCTAGGGTTATGTTTAGCATTAATGCTAGGGTTAGGATTAGGTTTAGTGTAAGGGTTAGGGTTAGGGTTAGGGTTAGTGCTAGGGTTAAAGCTAGAGTTAGGGGTCACACTAGGGCTAGGTTTTGTGTTAGGGTTAGGGCTATGGCTAATGTAAGAACTGGTTTTATTATTAGGACTAGGGTTAGGGTTAGATCTAGGATTATGGCTCAGATTAGGGCTAGGTTTTAGATTAGATTATGGCTAAGGTAGGGTTACGGCTAATGTAAGAACTAGAATTACGATTAGGTCTAGATTTAGGGTTAGGGTTAGGGCTAGATCTAGTGTTATGATTAGGTTTAATTTTAGGGTGATGATTTGAGATAGGGTAAGTGATAGGGTCAGAGCCAGAGTCAGTGTCACTTTTAGGTTTAGGGATGACATTCGAATTAGAGCTAGGGTTAAGTGTATATGTAGGGTTAGGTTTTGCATTAAGGTTAGAACAAGAATTAGGGCTAGGGCTAATGTCAGGTATACAGCTGCATTTAGGTTAGGATTAGCATTAGGGCTATGGCTCAGTTTTGTTTTAGGTCTAGTGCTTGTGTTAGGGCTAGTTTTTGGATTAGTGATAGTGTTAGGGCTAGTGGTAGGGTGAGATTTAGGCTTAGGGTAAGGGTTAGATTTAGAATTATGGTTAGATCTAGGGTTAGGGTTAGGGTTAGGGTTAAGGTTAGGGCTAGTATTAGGGTTATGGTAACAGATAAGGTTAGTACTAGAAATAGGTCTAGCTCGAGAGTTAGGGTTAATTTTAGGGCTAAGGTTAGAGTAAGGATTACATTTAGTGATAAATTAGGGCTAGGATTAGAGCTAGGGTTACTGTTATGGTTAAGCCTAGTGTTAGGGCTTGGGTTAGAGTTAATGATAGTTTAGGTTAGGGTTAGGGTTAGGGGAAGGGATGTGGTTATACCTAGGTTCAGAACTAAGGCTAGGGTTGAAATTAGGGATTGGTCATGGGTTAGGGTTCGGATTAGGATTAAAGCTAGGTTTAGGGCTAGGATGATGTCTAGGGTTTGTGTTAAGTTTAGGGCAAGAATTAGGTAGTGTACTAATGTCAGGTCTATGGATTGGTTAGGGATAGTGTTATGCTTAGTTTTATATTTAGGTCTAGTGTAAGGGTTAGGTTTAGGGTAAGGGTCAGGTTTAGAGCTAGGTGTATTATTAGAGTCAGTGTCTTGTTCAGAGTTTTGTTTGGGTTATGGTTTAGTTTTAATGCTCGAATTAGCACTAGTGTTAGTGTTAGGGTTAGGTTTAGAGTAATTGATAGGGTTAGGTTTTATGTTCAAGTTAGGTTTAGGTTATGATCAAGTTAGTGTTAGTGATAGTTTTAAGTTTAGGCCTAGGGTTAGCATTTGGGTTAAGCTTATGTTTAGGGTAATGGATTGGTTTAGGGCTAGGATTATGGTTAGGATTAGGTCTAGGGTTAAGGTTATGGTTAGGGTTAGGCTTAGGGTTAGTGTTAGGGTTATGTTTAGGGTAAGTGTTAAAGTTTGACCTATGTTTAGGGCCAGGGCGAGGGTTAGGATTAGTGTCAGGTCTAGATTTAGGATTAGGGTTAAGTTTAGCACTAGGATTAGCATTAGGGTTAGGTTTATATTTAGGATCATGGATAGATTTAGAGCTAGGGTTTGGTCTTGTTTATGGTAAGGATTAGGGCTAGGATTAGCATTAGGGTTAGTGTTAGGGCTAGGATTATGTTTATGTTAAGGGTTAGTGTTTGACCTAGGGTTAGGGCTAGAGTGAGGGTTAGGGTTTGGGTTAGGACTAGGGTTAAGTTTAGGGTTAGGCTTAGGGCTAGGATTAGGGCTAGGATTAGGGCTAGGTTTTGTGGAGGTTTAGGGGTCTCATTAGGTCTATGGGTAGTGAAAGAGCTAGGGTTAGGATTATGGCTAGATCTAGTGTTAGGGTTATGGCTTGATTTTGGGTTAACATACAGGTTAGAGCTAGGTTTGTGTTAGGTTAGGGGTCATTGTTCAGGGTAGGGTTAGGTTTAAGGTTAGGGCCAGAATTAGGGCTAGGTTCACGTCTAGGGGAAGGGTTAGTGTTTGAGTTAGGTTAAGGGTTATTGTTAGGCCTAGGGCTAGGTTTTTGTTTAGGGCTAGTGCTAGAGTTATGACTAGATTTAGGATTAAGTTTATTTCTAGGTCTGCTGTTAGGGTTAGGTTTAGGACGTGTTACCCGTAGGGCTAATGTTAGGTTTCAGTTTAGGGTTAGGGTCAGATTTAAACCTAGGGTTAGAGTTAGGGTCAGAATAAGGGTCAGGGTTAGGGTTAGAGTTTGGATTAGTGTTAGAGCCAGAATGAGAGCTAGGGTTAGTATTTGTATTAGAGTTATGTTTTGGGGTAGGCTAAGGAATAGGGTTAGGAGTAGGGTAGCATTAGGGTGAGGGTTTGCCTCAGGGTAAGGGACAGTGTTAGAGCTAGTGTTGGGGATAGTATTAGGGTTAGGGATAGGGCTAGGGTTAAGGTTAGGGTTAGGTTTAAAGCTAGGTTTAGGTCTCAGATTAGGGCTAGGTTTTTCTATTAGGGCAGGGCCATGGCAAATTTAAGATCTAGAGTTCCAATTAGGTTATTTTTATGGTTAGGTTTAGGGTTAGGGTGATGTTTAGGGTTAGGGTGTTGTTTAGAGCTAGGGTTAGTGTTAGTGTCCAAGTCAGGGTCATTGTAAGTTCTGGAGTTAGGATTATGACACGAATTAGTGCTAGGGTTAGGGCTAGGTATAGGGTTAGTGTTTGATTTAGGGTAAGGTTTAGGGTTAAGCCTATGACTCGGTTTCATTTGAGTGCTAGGTCTAGGGTTAGATCTAGTTTTCCAATGAGCATTAGGCATAGGGCTAGTATTAGGATGAGGTTTAGGCTTAGAATTAGGGTTAGATATAGAGTTAGGTTTAGATCTAAATTTAGGGCTAGGGCAAAAGTTAGGGCTATGGTTGGGTCTAGGCTTAGGGCTAGGGTTTGGGTTATTTTAAGGGATAGGTTAAAACTAGGGATAGGACTTCAGTGAGAGTTAGAGTTAGTCTTAGGGCTAGGGTTAGGGTTAGGTCTAAATTAGTACTAGGATTAGCTAGGATTAGTGTTAGGACTAGGTCTAGTTTTAGGGCTAGGGTTAGGGTTAGGGTTAGGACTAGGCTAGGTTAAGTGCTAGGATTAGGGCTAGGTTTTCTGTTAGGGTTACTGCTAGGATTAGGGCTAGGGCTAATGTCAGGTCTAGGTTTATGGTTAAGGTTAGTTTTAGGGTGAGGTTTATGACTAGTTCTAGTGTAAATGTTAGGTTGAGGGTTAGAGTCAGTTTTAGAGATAGGGTTATTATTATGTTTTCAGTAACAGTTATGGTTTGGGTCAGGTTAAGGTTAAGGGTTAGGGCTCTAATTAGTGTTAGGTTTAGGGCTAAGGGTAGGGTAATGGATATGGTTAGGTTTAGGGTTCAGGCTAGGTTTAGGGTAATGGATAAATTTAGGGTTAGAGATAGGGTTAGGGTTATCCTAGAGTTAGCATTAGGGTTAGGTATAGGATTAGGGTAATGGATAGGGTTAGAGCTAGGGTTAGGTCTAGGTTTATGGTTAAGATTAAGGCTACGGTTAGGTTTAGGGTTAGGGCAAGTTTTAGGGTTAGGGTTAGGTTTAGGGTAATGTTTAGCACTAGGGCCAGGATTAGGGTTAGAGTTAAACAAGGTGTAGGGCTTGGATTAGGGCTATGTTTTAGGTTAGGTTAGGGCTAGGTTTAGGGCTACAGCTAATGTAAGAACTAGGGTTATGTTTAGGGCTACTTTTAGTGTTAGGTTCAGGGCTATGTCTATTTTTAATTTTATTTTTATTTTTAGGGTGATGTTAGAGGTAGGGTTAGTTACTGGGTCAGAGTCAGGGTCAAGGTTAGTTTTAGGGTTAGGATAGTTCTAGAATTAGGGCTAGGGTTAGGGCGAGGTGTTGGGTCAAGTTTTGGTTTAGGTTAAAGTTTAGGGTTAGGGCTATGGCTTGTTTTTGTTTTAGGGCAAGATCTAGGTTAGGGCTAGTTTTAGAATTAGCATTAGTGTTAGGGCTAATGTTAGTGTGTGGCTTACTGATAGGTTTAGGGTTAGATTTAGAGTTATGGTTAGATCTAAGGTTAGGGCTAGGGCTCAGTTAGGGCTAAGCTTAGGGCAAGTGTTAGGGTTATGGTAAGGGATAGGGTTTGACTAGGAATAGGGCTATGGTGAGAGTTGGAGTTAGTCTTACTGCTAGTGTTAGGGTTAGGGTTAGGGCTAAATTACGGCTAGGATCAGGTCTAGGGTTAGTTGTAGGTTTAGTTCTAGGACTAGGGTTAGGGTTAGGTTTAGGGGAAGGGATGGGGTTATAGCTTGGTTTAGAAATAGGGCAACGGATAAAATTAGGGATAGGGCTAATTTAGGGTACAGGTTAGGATCAAGGCTAGGTTTAGGGCTAGGATAAGGGCTAGCGTTTGTGTTAGGGTTATGACAAGTATTAGGGCTATGGCTAATATCATGTCTAGGTTTATGGTTAGGGATAGTTTTAGGGTAAGTTTTATGGCTAGGTCCAGTGTCAGAGTTAGGTTTAGGGTAAGTTTCAGGTTTAGAGCTAAGGGTGTTAAAATGGTCAGGGTCAGGTTTGGGGTTTGTGTAGGTTAAGGTTTAGGGTTAGTACTCAAATTAGCATTATGGTTAGAGTTAGGATTAGGGTAATGGATAGGGTTAGGTTTATGCTTCAGGTTAAGTTTAGAATTCAGATTAGGTTTAGCATAATGGATAGGGTTAGGGTTAGGCCTAGGGTTATCATTAGGGTTATGGTTATCGTTAGGGTAATTGATAGGGATAGATCAAGTGTTAGAGACAGAGTTATGATTAGGATTACAGCTAGATTAAGGGTTAGTGTTAGTGTTAAGGCTAGGATTAGGGTTAGGTTTAGGGTACACTTAAGGGTTTGAGCTAGGGTTAGTGCCAAGTCTAGAGTTAGGTTTAGGTTTAGGACTAGGGTTAGGGTTATGGTTAGGGTTAGGTTTAGTATTATGGTTAGGTCTAGGGTTATCCCTAGGTGTAGGGTAATGGACAGGTTTAGATGTGGGGTTAGGGTTAGTGTTAGGTTTAGGACTAGGTGTAGGGTTAGATTTAGGGTATAGTTAGGTTTTGAGCTAAGGTTTGGACTTAATTCTTTCCATCAAGGATTATGTTTAAAGTTAGGTCTAGGGTTAGGTTTATGGTTAGGATTAGAATAGGTTTTGGGTTACGGCTATGGTTATCATGAGGTTTATGGTTAGTGTTAGGGTAATGAGTGAGATTATAGCTAGGGTTACTGCTAGGGTTCAGTTTAGTATTAGGGATAGAGTTAGGGTTAGGTTTAGGCTTAAGTTAAGTCTTATGGTTAAGTTGAGGGTAAGGGTTAGGGACTGAGTAATGGTTAGGTGTAAGTTGAGGTTTTGGATTAGAATCAGGGCTAGGGATAGAGTTTGGGTAAGAGTTAGGGCTAGGATTAGCATTAGGTTTAGGGTTACAGTTAGGGTAATGAATAGAGTTAGAGCTAGGGTTTGGGCTATCGTACGGTTAAAATTAGGGCTAGGATTTGGGTTAGGGTTAGGATTTGGGCTAGGGTTATGTTTAGGATAAGGGTGAGGGTTTGAGCTAGAGTTAAGGCTAGGGCTAGGTCAAGGGTTAGGTTCAGTGTTAGGTCTAGGGATTGGATTATGGTAGGCTTAGGGTTAGGGTTAGGGTTATGTTTACGGTTATCATTAGGTTTAGGATTAGGGTTAGGGTAATGGATATGGTTATATATAGGTTTAGGTGTAGGGTTAGGGTTAGAATTAGTTTTAGGGTTAGGGTTAAGGCTATGATTATGTTTAGGATTATGGTATGGGTTAGGGTTTGAGCTAGTGTTAGGGCTATGGCGAGTGTTAGATTTAGGGTTAGGACCAGGATTATTTTGTTGTTGTTGTTAGGGTTAGGGTTAGGGTTACAGCTAGGGTGATCAATAGGGTTAGGTTTAGCGTTAGGGTAATGGGTGGTTTATAGCTAGGTTTAAGTCTAGGATTAAGGTTAGGATTCGGGGTAGGGTTAGTTTTAGAGTTAGGGATAGGTCTAAGTTTATATTTAGGGTAAGGTTTCAGCTTCAAGCTAGTAGGACTAAGGCTAGGGTTAGGATTAGGGTTAGGGCTAGAGTTAGGGTTAGGGGTAGCCTTAGGGCTAGGTTTAGGCCTAGTATTTGTTCTAGGTTTTGTGTTAGGTAAGGCAAAAGATAGGGGTATGAATAATGTAAGAGCTAGTGTTATGATAGGGCTAGTTGTAGGGTTAGGGTTATGGCTAAGTCTAGTGTTAGGTTTATATTTTTGGTTAGGGTCAGGTTTAGAGGTAGATTTACTGTTAAAGGCAGGGTCAGTGTTCCGATTAGAGTTAGAATTAGGTTTAGAGCCAGAATTAGGACTAGGTTTAGGTCTAGGAGTAGGTTTAGTGTTTGGGTTAGGCTAAGGGTTATTGTTAGGGCTAGGTTTTTTGTTTAGGTCTAGGGCTAGAGTTAAAGCTAGATTTAGAATTAGGTTTAGGTCTAGAGTTCGTGTTAGAGTTTGTTCTAGATTTAGGGTCAGGTTTAGACCTAGGGTTAGTGATAGGGTCAGAATAAGGGTCAGGGTTAGCATTAGGGTTTGGGATAGAGTTAGAGCTAGAGTGGGGGTACGGTTAGTACTATTAATAGGGTGAGGGTTAGGGTTAGTGTAATGGGTAGGTTTAGAACTAGGTTTAGGGCTAGGGTTAAGGTTAGAATTAGGGCTAGTGTTAGCTTCAGATTTAGGGATAGGTCTGTTTATATTTATGGTAATGATTAGGCTTTGAGCTAGGGTTAGAACTAAGGCTAGGGTTAAGATTAGGTTTAGGGCTAGGGTTAGAATTAGGGTTATGCTTAGGGCCAGGTTTAGGCCTAGGATTCGCTCTACATTTTGTTTTAGGTTAAGGCGTATGGTTAAGGCTATGGGTCATGTAGAGCTAGGGTTATAATTAGGGCTAGTTGTAGGGTTAGGGTTATAGCTAGGTGTAGTGTTAGGTTTAGGTTTTCGTTTAGGGTCAGATTTAGAGATAGGTTTAGTGTTAAAGGGAGGATCAGTGTTCAGATCAGAAATAGAGTTGAGGTTAAAGCCAGAATTAAGATTAGGTTTATGTCTAGGATTAGGTTTAGTCTTTGCCTTAAGTTAAGGGTTATTTTTAGGGTTAGGGCTAGGTTTTTTTTCTTAAGTCTAGGGCTAGAGTTAAGGCTAGATTTAGGATTATGTTTAGGTCTAGGGCTCGTGATAGGGTTAGGCTTAGGTGTAAGTATTGGTAGGGCTAGTGTTAGGGTTTGGTCTAGGGTTAGGGTCAGGTTTAGACCTAGGATTAGTGTTATGGTCAGAATAAGGGTCAGGGTTAGGGTTAGGGTTAGGGTTTGGGATAGGGTTAAAGCTAGAATGAGGGCTAGGTTTAGGACTATTAATTGACTTAGGGTTTTTGTTAGCCTTAGGATTAGGGATAGGTCTAGGGTTACCATTAGGGTTAGCATTTTGCTTAGTGTTAGGGATAGGGTTAGAGCTTGTGTTAGGGGTAGCATTTGGAGTAGGGTTAAAGCTAGGTTAAGGGGTCAGTTATGGCTTGTTTTTCTATTAGGGTTAGGGCTAAGGTTAGGGCAATGGCTAATGTAAGAACGAGGGTTAAAGTTAGGGTTCTATTTAGGGTTAGTTTTAGAAGTTAGACTTCTATTGTTAGGATTAGTTTTAAGGTTTTGTTGATATTTAGAGCTAGAATTAGTATTAGAATAGGAGTCAGAGTCAGAGTTAGTTTTAAGGTTAGGTTAGGACTCAAATAAGGGCTAGAGTTACTGTTAGGGTTCGGTTTAAGGTTAGCATGGTGTTTAGAGGCTGGGTGAGTGTTAGGATATGAATCATGGTCAGGGTTAGTTTAAGGTTATGGTTAGGACTCCAATTAGGGCTAGAATTAGGTCTAGTTGTAGTGTTAGGGTTTGGTTTAAGTTAAGGTTTAGGTTAGGGCTACTACTCAGTTTTGGTTTAGTTCTAGGGTAAGGGTTAGGGCTACTTTTACGATTAGCATTAGGGTTAGGGCTAGTGTTAGTGTTAGGCTTAGGCTTAGTGTTAGGGTTATATTTAGAGTTAGGATTAGATCTAAGGTTAGGGCTAGGACTAAGGATAGGGCAAGGTTAGGGTTAGGGTTAGGGTTACAGTAATGGATTTGTTTAGATCTAGGGATAGGGTTAGTGTGAAAATTAGAGTTAGTCTTAGGGCTAGGGCTAGGGTTAGAGTTAGGATTATAGTTAAATTAGGGGTAGGATTAGGGCTAGGGTTAGTGTTCAGCTTAGGCCTGTCATTAAGGATAGGGTTAGGGTTAGGGTTAGGGTTAAGTTTAGGATAAGAGATGGCATTGTAGCTAGTTTTAGAGGTAGGATGGGGGTTAGAGTTAGGGTTAGGGGTAGGGTTAGTGTTAAGGTTATGATTAAGGATAGAATTAGGGCTAGGATGAGGGCTAGTGTTTGTTTTAGTGTTAGGGCTAGGATTAGTGCTAGGGCTAACATCAGGTCTAGGGTTATGGTTAAAGATAGATTTAGGGTTAGGTTTACGGCTATGTCTAGTCTAAGGGTTAGGTTTAGAGAAAGGCCAAGTTTAGAACTAGGAGAATTATTTGGGTTAGGGTCAGGGTTAGGGTTTGGTTTAGGTTTGCATTTAGGTTGTGGGCTCAAACTAGCATTAGGGTTATGGTTAGGGTAATGATATGGTTTGGTTTAGGGTTCAGATTAGGTTTAGGGTAATTCATAGAGTTTGGGTTAGCGATAGGGTTAGGGTTAGGCCTAGGGTTATCATTTGGATAAGAGTCATGTTTAGGGTAATAGATAGGGTTAGAGCTAAGTTTAGAGCTAGGTTCACGTCTAGGGTTAGGGTTAGTGTTTGAGTTAGGTTAAGGGTTATTGTTAGGCCTAGGGCTAGGTTTTTGTTTAGGGCTAGTGCTAGAGTTATGACTAGATTTAGGATTAAGCTTATTTCTAGGTCTGCTGTTAGGGTTAGGTTTAGGATGTGTTACCCATAGGGCTAATGTTAGGTTTCAGTTTAGGGTTAGGGTCAGATTTAAACCTGGCGTTAGAGTTAGGGTCAGAATAAGGGTCAGAGTTAGGGTTAGAGTTTGGATTAGTGTTAGAGCTAGAATGAGCACTAGGGTTATTATTAGTATTAGTTATGTTTTGGGGTAGGCTAAGGAATAGGGTTAGGAGTAGGGTAGCATTAGGACGAGGGTTTGGCTTAGGGTAAGGGACAGGGTTAGAGCTAGGGTTGGAGATAGTATTAGGGTTAGGAATAGGGCTAGGGTTAAAGTTAGGGTTAGGTTTAAAGCTAAGTTTAGGTCTCAGGTTAGGGCTAGGTTTTTCTTTTAGGGCAGGGCCATGGCTAATTTAAGAACTAGGGTTCCAATTAGGATATTTTTAGGTTTAGGTTTAAGGTTAGGGTGATGTTTTGGGTTAGGGTGTTGTTTAGAGCTAGGGTTAGTTTTAGGGTCCGAGTCAGGGCCAGCATAAGTTCTGGAGTTAGGACTAGGACTCAAATTAGTGCTAGGGTTAGGGCTAGATATAGGGTTAATGTTTGATTTAGGGTAAGGTTTAGGGTTAAGCCTATGACTCACTTTCATTTTAGTGTTAGGTCTAGGGTTAGATCTAGTTTTCCAATTAGCATTAGGCATAGGGCTAGTGTTAGGGTGAGGTTTAGGCTTAGAATTAGGGTTAGATTTAGAGTTAGGTTTAGATCTAGGTTTAGGGCTAGGGCAAAAGTTAGGGCTATGGTTGGGGCTAGGCTTAGGGCTAGGGTTTGGGTTACTTTAAGGGATAGGTTTAAAACTAGGGATAGGACTACTGTGAGAGTTAGAGTTAGTCTTGGGGCTAGGGTTAGGGTTAGGTCAAAATTAATACTAGGATTAGCGCTATGATTAGTTTTAGGGCTAGGTCTAGTTTTAGGGCTAGGATTAGGGTTAGGGTTAGGACTAGGTTGGGTTAAGTGCTAGGATTAGGGCTAGGTTTTGTGGTAGGTTTAGGGCTAGGATTAGGGCTAGGGCTAATGTCAGGTCTAGGTTTATGGTTAAGGTTAGTTTTAGGGTGAGGTTTATGACTAGTTCTAGTGTAAATATTAGGTTGAGGGTTAGAGTCAGTTTTAGAGATAGGGTTATTATTAGTTTCTCAGTAACAGTTATGGTTTGGGTCAGGTTAAGGTTAAGGGTTAGGGCTCTAATTAGCATTAGGTTTAGGGCTAAGGTTAGGGTAATGGATATGGTTAAGTTTAGGGTTCAGGTTAGGTTTAGGGTAATGGATAAATTTAGAGTTAGAGATAGGTTTAGGGTTATCCTAGAGTTATCATTAGGGTTAGGTTTAGGATTAGGGTAATGGATAGGGTTAGAGCTAGGGTTAGGTCTAGGTTTATGGTTAGGATTAAGGCTAGGGTTAGATTTAGGGTTAGGTCAATTTTTAGAGTTAGGTTTAGGTTTAGGATAATGTTTAGCACTAGGGCCAGGATTAGGGTTAGAGTTAAAACGAGATGTAGGGCTTGGATTGGGGCTATGTTTTGGGTTAGGTTAGGGCTAGGTTTAGGGCTACAGCTAATGTAAGAACTAGGGTTATGATTAGGGCTACTTTTAGTGTTAGGTTCAGGGCTATGTCTATTTTTAGGTTTAGGTTTATTTTTAGGGTGATGTTAGAGGTAGGGTTAGTTACTGGGTCAGAGTCAGGGTCAAGGTTAGTTTTAGGTTTAGGATAGTTCTAGAATTAAGGCTTGGTTTAGGGTCAGTTGTTGGGTCAAGTTTTGGTTTAGGTTAAAGTTTAGGGTTAGGGCTATGGCTTGTTTTTGTTTTAGGGCTAGAACTATGTTAGGGCTAGTTTTAGAAGTAGCATTAGTGTTAGGGCTAATGTTAGTGTGAGTTTTATGGTTAGGTTTAGGGTTAGATTTAGAGTAATGGTTAGATCTAAGGTTAGGGCTAGGTCTAGGATTAGGGCTAAGGTTAGGGCAAGTGTTAGGGTTATTATAAGTGATAGGGTTAGAATTAGGAAAGGGCTAGGGTGAGAGTTGGAGTTAGTCTTAGTGCTAGTGTTAGGGTCAGTGTTAGGGCTAAATTAGGGTTAGGATCAGGTCTAGGGTTAGTTGTAGTTTTAGGTCTAGGGCTAGGATTAGGGTTAGGTTTAGGGGAAAGGATGGGGTTATAGCTTGGTTTAGAACTAGGGCAATGGATATAATTAGGGATAGGGCTAAGTTAGGGTTCAGGTTAGGATCAAGCCTAGGTTTAGGGCTAGGATGAGGGCTAGCATTTTTGTTAGGTTTATGACAAGTATTGGGGCTAGGGCTAATATCATGTCTAGGTTTACAGTTAGGGATAGTTTTAGGGTAAGTTTTATGGCTAGGTCTAGTGTCAGAGTTAGGTTTAGGGTAAGGTTGAGGTTTAGAGCTAAGGGTATTAAAATGGTCAGGGTCAGGTTTGGGGTTTGGGTAGGTTAAGGTTTAGGGTTAGGACTCAAATTAGCATTATGGTTAGAGTTAGGATTAGGGTAATGGATAGGGTTAGGGTTAGGGTTAGGCCTACGGTTAGCATTAGGGTTATGGTTATCATTAGGGTAATTGATAGGGTTAGAGCTAGTGTTAGAGATAGAGTTATGGTTAGGATTATGGCTAGAGTTAGGGTTAGCATTAGGGTTAAGGCTCTGGTTAGGGTTAGGTTTTGGGTTCACTTTACGGTTTGAGCTAGGACTAGTGCTAAGGCTAGGATTAGGTTTAGGGTTAGGACTTGTGTTAAGGTTAGGGCTATGGTTAGGGTTAGTATTATGGTTAGGTCTATGGTTATCCCTAGGTTTAGAGTAATGGACAGGTTTAGATGTCCAGTTAGGGTTAAGGTTAGGTTTAGGACTAGGGTTAGGGTAAGATTTAGGGTATGGTTAGGGTTTGAGCTATGTTTAGGACTACAGCAAGGATTGTTTAATGTTAGGTCAAGGGTTAGGTTTATGGTTAGGATTAGAATAGGTTTTGGATTAGGGCTATGGTTATCATGAGGTTTATGGTTAGGGTTAGGGTAATGAGTGAGATTTGAACTAGGGTTAAGGCTAGGGTTAAGTTTAAAATTAGGGATAGGGTTAGGCTTAGGCTTAAACTTAGGGTAAGTCTTATAGTTAGGTTAAGGTTAAGGGTCAGGGATTGAGTAAGGATTAGGGCTAGGATGAGTCTTCAGGTTAGAATAAGGGCTAGGGATAGTGTTAGGGTAAGAGTTAGAGCTAGAATTAGGATTAGGTTTAGGTTTAGGGTTAGGGTAATGGATAGTGTTAGAGCTAGGGTTTGGGTTATGGTTACGGTTTGGATTACCGCCCGGATTTGGGTTAGGGTTTGGGCTAGGGTTATGTTTAGGGAAAGGGTGAGGTTTTGAGCTAGAGTTAAGGCTAGGGCTAGGTCAAGGATTAGGTTCAGCATTAGGTCTAGGGATAGGATTATGGTAGGTTTAGGGTTAGGGTTATGGTTATGCCTAGGGTTATCATTAGGGTTAGGATTAGAGCTAATGTAATGGATATGGCAATATATAGGTTTAGGTGTAGAGTTAGGGTTAGATTTAGTTTTAGGAGTTAAGGCTATGATTATGTTTAGGATTATGGTATGGGTTAGGGTTTGAGCTAGCGTTAGGACTATGGCGAATGTTAGGTTTAGGGTTAGGACCAGGATTATTTTGTTGTTGTTGTTGTTGTTAGGGTTAGGGTTAGGGTTACAGCTAGGGTGATCAATAGGGTTAGGATTAGCGTTAGGGTAATGGGTGGTTTAGAGCTAGGTTTAAGTCTAGGATTAAGGTTAGGATTCTGGGTAGGGTTAGTTTTAGAGTTAGGGATAGGTCTAAATTTATATTTAGGGTAAGGTTCAGCTTCAAGCTAGTAGGACTAAGGCTAGGGTTAGGATTAGGGTTAGGGCTAGGGTTAGGGGTAGCCTTAGGGCTAGGTTTAGGCCTAGGATTTGCTCTAAGTTTTGTGTTAGGTTAAGGTGAAAGGATAGGGCTATGTATAATGTAAGAGCTAGTGTTATGATAGGGCTAGTTGTAGGGTTAGGGTTATGGCTAAGTCTAGTGTTAGGTTTATATTTTTGGTTAGGGTCAGGTTTAGAGGTAGATTTACTCTTAAAGGCAGGGTCAGTGTTCCGGTTAGAGTTAGTATTAGGTTTAGAGCCAGATTTAGGACTAGGTTTAGGTCTAGGAGTAGGTTTAGTGTTTGGGTTAGGTTAAGGGTTATTGTTAGGGCTAGGTTTTTGTTTAGGTCTAGGGCTAGAGTTAAAGCTAGATTTAGAATTAGGTTTAGGTCTAGAGTTCGTGTTAGAGTTTGTTCTAGATTTAGGGTCAGGTTTAGACCTAGGGTTAGTGATAGGGTCAGAATAAGGGTCAGGGTTAGCATTAGGGTTTGGGATAGAGTTAGAGCTAGAATGGGGGCTACGGTAAGGGTGAGGGTTAGGGTTAGTGTAATGGGTAGGTTTAGAACTAGGTTTAGGGCTAGGGTTAAGGTTAGAATTAGGTCTAGGGTTAGCTTCAGAGTTAGGGATAGGTCTAAGTTTATATTTATGGTAAGGATTAGGCTTTGAGCTAGGGTTAGGACTAAGGCTATGGTTAGGATTAGGGTTAGAGCTATGTTTAGGGTTAGGGTTATGCTTAGGGCTAGGTTTAGGCCTAGGATTCCCTCTACATTTTCTGTTAGGTTGAGGCGTAAGATTAGGTTTAGTCTTTGCGTTAGGTTAAGCGTTATTGTTAGGGCTAGGGCTAGTTTTTTCTTAGGTCTAGGGCTAGAGTCAAGGCTAGATTTACGATTATGTTTAGGTCTAGGGCTCATGATAGGGTTAGGCTTAGGTGTAAGTATTGGTAGGGCTAGTGTTAGGGTTTGGTTTAGGGTTAGGGTCAGGTTTAGACCTAGGGTTAGTGTTATGGTCAGATTAAGGGTCAGTGTTAAGATTAGGGTTAGGGTTTGTGATAGGGTTAGAGCTAGAATTAGGGCTAGGTTAGGACTATTAATTGGCTTAGGGTTTTTTTAGCCTTAGGATTAGGGATAGGTCTAGGGTTACCATTAGGGTTAGCATTTTGCTTATGGTTAGGGATAGGGTTAGAGCTAATGTTATGGGTAACATTTGGGGTAGGGTTATAGCTAGGTTTAGGGCTCAGTTAGGGCTCATTTTTCTGTTAGAGTTAGGGCTAAGGTTAGGATAATGGCTAATGTAAGAAAGAGGGTTAAATTTAGGGTTTCTATTAAGGGTTAGTTTTAGGGGTTAGACCTCTAGTGTTAGGGTTAGTTTTAAGGTTATGTTGATATTTAGAGCTAGGATTAGTATTAGAATGGGAGTTAGGGTCAGAGTTAGTTTTAGAGTTAGGGATAGGACTCAAATAAGGGCAAGGGTTACTGTTAGGGTTCAGCTTAAGGTTAGAGTGGTGTTTAGAGCCTGGGTGAGTTTTAGGATATGAGTCGTGGTCAGGGTTAGTTTAAGGTTGTGGTTAGGACTCTAATTAGGGCCCAGGTTAGGTCTAGTTGTAGTGTTAGGGTTTGGTTTAAGTTCAGGTTTCGGGTTAGGGCTACTGCTCAGTTTTGTTTTAGTCCTAGGGTTAGGGTTAGGGCTACTTTTACGATTAGCATTAGGGTTAGGGCTATTATAGTATTAGGCTTAGGCTTAGTTTTAGGGTTACATTTAGAGTTAGGATTAGATCTAGGGTTAGGGCTAGGACTAAGGATTGGGCAAGGGTTAGGGCTGGGGTTAGGGTTATGGTAAGGAATAGGGTTAGATCTAGGGATATGGTTAGTGTAAAAATTAGAGTTAGTCTTAGGGCTAGGGTTAGGGTTAGTGTTAGAAATATAGATAAAAATTAGGGGTAGGATTAGGGCTAGAATTAGTGTTCAGCTTAGGCCTATCATTTAGATTAGGGTAAGGTTTAGGGTTAAGTTTAGGATAAGGGGTTGTGTTGTAGCTAGGTTTAGAGGTAGGTTGGGGGTTAGCGTTAAGGTTGCAGGTAAGGCTAGACTTAAGGTTATGATTAAGGATAAGTTAGAAATAGGATGAGGGCTAGTGTTTGTTTTAATGTTAGGGCTAGAATTAGTGCTAGGGCTAACATCAGGTCTAGCGTTATGGTTCAAGATAATTTTAGGGTTAGGTTTATGGCTACGTCTACTGTAAGTGTTAGGTTTAGAGTAAGGTCAAGTTTAGAGCTACAAGTATTAGGGTCAGGGTTAGGCTTTGGTTTAGGTTAGGATTTCGGTTTAGGGCTCAAACTAGCATTAGGGTTATGGTTAGG
Source organism: Marmota flaviventris (assembly GCF_047511675.1). Taxonomy (NCBI): domain Eukaryota; kingdom Metazoa; phylum Chordata; class Mammalia; order Rodentia; family Sciuridae; genus Marmota; species Marmota flaviventris. Next base: position 131,644,807 of record NC_092503.1, on the reverse strand, counting down.
GTAATAATAGTGTTTGGTTTAGGTATCAGGTTAGTTTTAGGGTAATTCATAGGGTTTGGTTTAGCGATAGGGTTAGGGTTAGGCCTAGGGTTAGCATTTGAGTGAGAGTTATGTTTAGGGTAATAGATAGGGTTAGAGCTAAGTTTAGAGCTAGGGTTATGGTTAGGAATAGATCTTGAGTTAGGTTTAGGCTTAGTGTTAGAACTGGAGTTTGGTTTAGGGTTATGTTTAGCATAAGGGTGAGGTATTGAGCTAGGGTTAGGGCTAGTGTGTGGGTTAGGTTCAGGCTTAGGTCTAGGGATAGGATTATGGTAGGTTTAGGGTTAGGGTTAGGGTTAGTGTTATCATTAAATTTAGGTTTCGAGTAATGAATACAGATAGATATATGATTAGGGTTAGGGTTATATTTTCGTTTAAGTTAGGGTTAGGGCTATGGTTATGTTTAGGTTTTATGGTAAGGGTTAGGGTTTGGGTTAGTTTTAGGGATATGGCGAGTGTTACATTTAGGGTTATGTCTGGGGGTAGTTGTCCGGTTAGGGTTAGTGTTAGCGTTAAGGTTCGGGCTAGGATTATCAATAGGTTTAGTGTTAGGGTTAGGGTAATGGGTAGGTTTAGAACTAGGTTTAGGGATAAGGTTAAGTATAGGGTTAGGGCTAAGGTTAGGGTTAGAGTTTGGTATAGGTCTAGGTCTATATTTAGGGTAAGGGTTAGGCTTTGAACTATTGTTAGGGTTAGGTTTAGGTTTAGGGTTAGGATTTATCTAGTTTTAGGACTCAGAATAGGGCTAGTTTTTGTGTTAGAGTGAACGCTAAGGTTAGGGAAATGGCTAATATAAGAACTAGGGTTACAATTATGGTTAGTTTTAGTGTTACGGGTAGGGGTATTTCTAGTGTTAGGGTTAGGGTAATATTTATAGCTATGGTTAGTGTTAGAATATGAGTCATGGTCAAGGTTAGTTTTTAGGGTTAGGTTTAGGACTCGAATTAGGGCTAGGTTTATGTTTAGGGTTTGGTTTAAATTTAGAGTTGTGTAGAGATAGGGTGAGTGTTAGGATATGAGTCAGAATCAGTGTTATTTTTAAGGTTAGAATTAGGACTCGAATTAGGGCTAGGGTTTGGTCTAGGTGTAGTGTTAGAATTTGGTTTATGTTAAGGTTTAGGTATGGCTAATTGCTTGGTTTTGTTTTAGTGCTATGGTTAGGGTTAGGACTAGTTTTACAATTAGCATTAGGGTTAGGGCTAGGGCTATGGTTTGGGTTAGGACTAAGGCTAGGTTTAAGGTTAGGATTAGGTCTGGGTTTTGTGTTAGGTTTAGGGCAAGAAATAGGGCATGGCTAATATCCGGTCTATGGTTACAGTTAGGGATAGTTTTAGGCTTAGGTTTAGAAAAAGGGTCTGGTTTAGAGCTAGGAGTATTACTAGAGTGAGGGTCATGATTGGGGTTTGGGTTAGGTTAAGATTTAGGTTAAGGGCTCAAATTAACATTAAGGTTATAGTTAGGGTTAGGGTAATGGATAGGGGTTAGGGCTAGAGTTAGGGTTAGGTTCAAGGTTAGGGCAAGGTTTAGGGTTAGGATTAGGATAAGGGTACAGTTTAGCGTTTGAGCTAGGGTTAGTTCTAGGGCTAGTGTTAGGTTTAGGGTTATGGATATGGTTAGTGTTAGAGTTAGGGCTAGGGTTAACATTACTTTTTAGGGTAATTGATAGGGTTAAGTGTCAGGTTAGAGTTAGGGTTAGTTTTAGGTTTAGGGAGGGTTAGGTTTAGGATAAGGGTTAGGATTTGAGCTACGGTTTGGATTAGGTTTAGGGTTAGTGTGGGTTTAGGTTTAGGTCTAGGTTTATCATTAGGGTTAGGGTTAGGGTTAGGGTAATATGTAGGGTTCAATCTAGTGTTAGGGCTAGGGTTAAGTTTAGTATTAGGGCTAAGTTTAGGGTTAGAATTAGGCCTTGGGTTATTGTTATGGTTAGGTTAAGGGAAAAGATTAGGGATCAACCAAAGGTTATGGCTAGTGTGAGTGTTAGGTTAAAGTCAGTGCTAGGGTAGGGTTAAGGTTACGGATAGGGCTAGGGTTAGCATTAGGTTTAGGTTTATGGTTAGGGTGATGGATAGAGTTAGAGCTAGGGTTATGGTGACATTTAGGGTTTGGCCTAGGGTTACACTTAGGGTAATGTTTAGGGTTTGAGCTTGGGTTAGGGCTAGGGTGAAGGTTATGGTTAGGGTTAAGGCTAGGTTTAAGTTTAGGGTTATGCTTAGGGTTAGGTTTAGGGCTACAATTAGGGCTAGGTTTTGTGTGAAGTTTAGGGCTAGTGTTAGGTTTATGGTTAATGTAAGAGCTAGGGTTATTGTTATGGCTAGTTTTAAGGTTAGTCTAGTGGTATGGTTAGTTTTGAGGTTAGGATAAGATTTAGAGTTAGGGTTTGTGTTAGGGTAAAGGTCAGTGTTCAAGTTAGGGTTAGTTTTAGGGTTACGGCCATAATTAGGACTAGGGTTAAGTCTAGGGTGAGTTAGTGTTTGGGTTAGGTTAAGGTTTATTGTTAGGTCAAGGGCTAGAGTTATGCCTATATTTAGGATTAGATTTAGGTCTAGGGCTAATATTAGTGTAGATTTAGGTATAGGTTTACCAGTAGGGCTAGTGTTAGTTTTCGGTTTAGAGTAGGGTCAGGTTTACACCAAGGTTTAGTGTTAGGGTCAGAATAAGGTTCATGGTTAGGGTTAGAGTTGGGTTAAGTTTATAGCTAGAATGAGAGCTAGGGTTAGGACTTGTAATAGAGTTAGGGTTTGGGGTAGACTAAACATTAGGCTTAGGACTAGGGTAGCAATAGGGTGAAGGTTTGACTAAGTGTAAGGGATAGGGTTAGAGCAATGGCTAAGACCAGGGGAAGGGCGAGGGTTAGGGCTAGGGTTAGGGTTAGGGTTAGGATTAAGGCTAAGTTTAGGGCTATATTTAGGGCTAGGTTTTGTGTTAGGTTCAGGGCTAGTATTAGGGCTAGGACTAATTTCAGGTGTAGGCTTAGATTTAGGGTTATGAAAATGGCTAGGTATAGTGTAAGGGTTCGGTTAAAGTTTATGGTATGGTTTAGAGCTAGGGATTTTATTAGTGACAGATTAAGGGCTATGGTTTGCATTAGGTTAATGATTAAGTTTAGGGCTCAAATTAGCTTTAGTTTTATGGTTAGTGTTATGGATATGGTTAGGTTTATGTTAATAGGTTTAGGGTTAGGAATAGGTTTAAGGTTATCCTAAGGTTATCATTAGGGTATGGTTAGTGTTAGGGTAATGGATAGGGTTACCACTAGGGTTAGATATAGGGTTATGGTTAGGATTAGGGGTATGGTAAGGTTTAGGGTTAGGGCAAGTTTTGAGGGTAGGTTTAGGTTTAGGGTAAGGGTTGGGGCTAGGGTTAGGAATATGGTTATGGATAAAGATAGTGTTAAGTCTCTGATTAGTGCTTGTTTGGGGCTAAATGAGGGCTAGGATTAGGTCTAGGTTCTGTGTTATTGTTAGTCCTAGTGTTAGGCTTAGGTTTAGGTTTAGGGATAGGGTTAGGTTTAAGGGAAGGGATAAAATTATAGATAGGTTTAGGGCTAGATAGAAAATTAGAATTACAGTTAGGGCTAGGGTTATGGTTTTGGTAATTAATAAGGCTAGGTTTAGGGCTAGGTTGAGGGCTATGGTTTGTTTTAGGGTTATGGCAAGAATTGGAGCTAGGGCTAGTGTCTGGTCTAGGGTTGTGGTTAGGGACAGATTTAGGGTTAGGTTTATTTCTAGGTCTAGTGTAAGAATTAGGTTTAGAGTAAGGGTCAGCTTTAGAGCCAAGCATATTATTAGGTTTAGGGTCAAGTTTAGGGTTTAGTTTAGGTTAGGATTTAGGGTTAGGGCTTGAATTAGAATTAGGTTAAGGTTAAGGTAATGAGACTTTTAGGTTTAGGGTTTAGGTTAGGTTTAGGGTAATTGATACGGTTAGAGTTAGTGATAGGGTCAGGGTTAGGCCTTGGGTAAGCATTAGGTAAGGGTTATGATTAAGGTAATGGATAGGGTTAGAGATAGAGTTAGGGCTAGGGTTATGGTTACTAGTAGGCCTAGAGTTAGGGTTAGGGTTAGGCTTAGGGTACGGTTTAGGGATTGAGCTAGTGTTAGTTCACACTAGGGCGAGGGTTAGGTTTAGGATTATGCCTATGTCAGAGTTAGAGTTAGAGTTAGGGTCTGGATACTGTTAGTGTTAGGGCTAGGATTATCACTAGGTTCAGGGTATTGGATAGGGTTAAATGTCAGGTTAGGTTAGGGTTAGAATGAGGGTTAGTTTTAAGGTAATGATTAGCGTTTGAGCTACGATGAGGTTAGGGTTAGGATTAGATCAATGGATTGGTTTAGGGATTGCGATAGGGTTAGGGTTTGGCCTAAGGTTAGCATTAAGTGTACGGATAGGGCTAGTTTTATGATTAGTGTTAGGGTTATGGCCAGTGTTATGGTGAGGTTTAGGCTTAGGGTTGGGGTTAGATTTAGAGTTAGGTTTAGATCTAGGGTTAGGGCTAGGGTGAAGGTTAGGTATTGAGTTTAGTCCAGGGTTAAGGCTAGCTTTGGGTTATGATAAGTGATAGGTTTAGAACTATTAATAGAACTAAAGTGAGATTCAAAATTAGTCTTAGAGCTAGAGTTAGGATTACAGTTAAGGTTAGGGCTAAATTAGGGCTAGGATTAGGGCTAGGGTTAGTGTTATGGTTAGGCCTAGGTTTAGATCTAGGATTAGCATTAGGATTAGGGTAGGATAAGGTATGATGTTACAGCTAGGTTTAGGGCTAAGGCGAGTGTTAAAATTAGGGTTATGGCTAGGGATAAGTTTAGGGTTAGGATTAAAGCTAGTGTTAGGCCTAGGATTAGGGTACAGTTTGTCTTAGGGTTAGGGCTATCATTACGACTAGGTTTAATATCAGTTCTAGGGTTATGGTTAGGGAAAGTTTTAGGGATATGTTTATGGCTAGGTATAGTGTAAGGGTTAGGATGAGGGTTAGGTTCAGCTTTAGAGGCAAGGGTATTATTAGGGTCAGGGTCATGATTAGGGTTTGGTTTAGGTTAAGGTTGAGGGTTAGGGCTCAAATTAGCATTAGGGTTAAGGTTATAGTTAGGGTAATCGATATGGTTAGGTTTAGGGTTCAGGTTATTTTTATGTTAATGGATTGGTTAGGGTTAGGGATAGTGCTAAAGTTGGGCCAGGGGTTAGCATTTGGGTTAGGGTTAAGGTTATGTTAATGCATAGGGTTAGAGCTAGGGTTAGGATCAGGATTATGGTTAAGGTTAGGGCTAGGTTTAGTATTATTTCTAAAGATAGTGCAAGGATTAAAGTTAGGGTTAAGTTTAGGGTAAGGTTTCAGGCTTATTTAGGGTTAGTGATAGGGTTAAAGTATGGTTGGGTCTCAGAGTAGGGCTATTTTTTGGTTTATGTTAGGGCTAGTGTTAGGGACATGGCTAATGTAAGAACTAGGGTTATGATGAGGGCTAGTTTTAGAGTTAGCATTAGGGCTAAGTCAAGTTTTAGGATTAGATTTAGATTTAGGGTGATGTTATGAACTAGGGTTAGTGTTACTGTCAGAGTCAGGATCAGGGTTCATTTTAGGGCTAGGGATAGGACTCAAATTAGGGATAGGCTTAGGGCTAGATGTTGGTTAAGGGTTTGGTTTAGGTAAAGTGTTAGGGTTAGTGCTATGACTCGGTTTTGTTTTAGGGCTAAGGCTAAAGTAAAGGGTAGTTTTACAAATAGTGTTTGTGTTATTTCTAGTGATAGTGTAAGTTTAGGCTTAAGGGTAGATTTAGAGTTATATTTAATTCTAGGTTTACAGCTATGGCTAGGGTTAGAGCTAAGGTTAGGATTAGTGTTCGGGTTATTGTCAGGCATAGGTTTAGAACTAGGAATAGGGCTAGGGCGAGAGATAGAGTTAGTCTTAGGGCTAGGGTTAGGGTTAGATTTAGGGTTAGGTTTACGGGAAGGGATGCCTGTTTAATTTCCACCTCTATTTCTTTTTACCCATATATGTCAAAATGAAGTGAAACCTTAAAATAAAATGTGTTCATGATAATGAACCATTGATTTGAGTAGGCCCAAAACTTGGGATCATACTAAGGCTAGATAAAAGATGACCCCTGCCCAGTATCAAATAAATTTGAACAAAACAAACTCTCACCTTAGCATTACTTCTAACCCTAGCCTTAGCCCTAACCCTAAACCTAACCATAAACTTAACCTGTTAAGAGAACCATTGATCATAGAAGTCCTATTATTCGGAGGCTTGTGGTGCAAGACTAAGTAATGAATCTTACGCAGCATCAAAAAGTCTGACCAAATAATTATGAGAGATATTCTAGTACATGCATACGTCCATGTTTTCTCCTAAAGGGCCCTTTGATATAGATTTTTTTTTTTGCATGCTTAAGCTTAGGCCTACTTTCACAAGGAACATACCAGAGTCCCCGCAGAGAACTGATGGAGTGTGTGAAGTTTCAAGCAGCACAAAACCTGTTTCATTTTCAGCTTTATTAAATTTCCCATATAGGTCAAAATGAAGTGAAATCTTAAAATACAACTTGTTCTTGACAGCAAACCTGTGAACAGAGAATTCCTAAACCTGGGGAACAGAATAAATCTAGATAAAAGAAAAATCCTGCCAAGTATCAAAGAATTTGGATAAAATTAACTCTAGCCCTAACACTAGCTCTAACCCTAACCATTCCCCTAACCCTAACTTTTTAATGGAACCTTTGACCATAGAAGTTCCCAAACTGGGCAGCCTAATAGGGCAAGCTAAGGGATGAATGCTAGGCCGTATCAAAGAAATCTGTCCAAATAATTGATGGAGTATATAAGTACATGCATATTTCCCTGTTATCTTCTAAAGGACTCTTGGATAAAGTTGTTTTTACATGATTCAGCTTAGGCTCACTTTCACAAGAAGAAACCAGAGATTGCCCACAGAAAATTGATGGAGTGTGAAGTTTCAAGCATCTAGCACCAATGCTGTTTAATTTCCAGCTACATTTCCTTTTACCTGTATAGGACAAAATGAACTGAAACTTTAAAATACAAACTGTTCCTTACAGAGAACCATTGAACCTAGGAATCCCAAACATGTGGAGTATAGTAACTACAGGAGAAAAATGAATCCTGCCCAGTATCAAAGAAATTTGAACAAAATTATCTCTAACCCTAATACTAGCTCTAACACTAGCCCTAACACTAACCCCAACACAAACCCTAAACTGTTTAAAAAATGGTGATCTTAGAATTCCCAAACTTGGGCAGCCGAGTGGGGTTAGCTATCAGATGAATTCTATGTAGCATCAAAGAAATATGACCAAATAATTGGGGTGGTATTTCAGTTCAAGCATATTTCTCTGTTTTCTGCTAAAGGGCTCTCAGATAAAGTTGTTTTTGCCATCTTCATCTTAAGGCTACTTTCCCAAGGAACAAACCAGAGAGTTCCCACAGAGAATTGATTCAGTGTCTGAAGTTTTAAGCACCTAGCACCAACCTGGTTTGATTTCAACCTCCATTTTCATTTAACTATATAGGTCAATATGAAGTGAAACCTTAAAATACAGAGTGATCCTGATAGCGAAACATAGAAACAAGAAGGCCCAAACCTGGGGAGCATGTTAAGGCTAGGTAAAAGATGACTCCTTCCAAGTATTAAAGAAGTTTGAAAAAAACTAACTCTTACCCTAACACTATATCTAACCCTTACCCTAACCAGATTAGAGAACCATTGATCCTAGAAATCCCACACTTGGAGAGTTTTGTGGGGTAGCTAAATAATGAATCTTATGCAGTATAAAACTAAACTGACCAAATAATTATGGGAGGAATTTCACTGCATGCATATCTCCCTGCTTTCTCCTAAAGGGCTCTTGGATAAAGTTGTTTTTTCATGCTTCAGCTCAGGCCTACACTCACAAGGACCATAAAACAGTGTGCCCACAAAGAATTGAGGGTGTGTGTGCTGTGTCATGCAACTATCATAATCTCTGTTTGATTTCCAGGTCTATTTTCATTTACTTGTATAGGTCAAAATGAAGTAAAATGAAAATATTAACTGTACCTGACACCAAATATTTGGACCAAAAGACCTAAACCTGGGGAACATTGTAAGGTTAATTAAAGATGAATCCTGGATTGCATCAAAAAATTGGAATAAACTAACTCTAACCCTATCAGTACCTCTAAACCTAGCCCTAATCGTAAACCTAAGCAGTAACATAGCCATATCGCTAACTATAACTTTAACTCTAATTTTAACTGTAATCATTGCCAAAACCCTAGCTCTAACTCTATCCATTACCATAATCCTAAATCTAAACCTAATGCTAACCATAGCCATAACCTTAACCTTTACCCTATACCTGCTCTAACCCTAACTCTGCCCCAGAACTAAACCTAACCCTAACCCTAAGCCTAACAATAACCCTAACTCTAACTCTAGCCCTAATCCTAACCATAAACCTAGACCCAACCCTAGCTGTAATCCTATCCATTACCATAAACATAAGCCTAACCCAAATGCTAACAATAGAATTAAACCTAACGGAATAGCTATCCCTAAAGCTATTCAAAACCCTAAACCTAAACTGAAACCTAAATCTAACCCAATCCATTACCCAAAACCTAATGTTAATTCAAGCCTTAACCCTAGACCTTTACGTAAACCAATCCCTAACCCTGACTCTGACCCTAATAATACACCCATCTCTGAACCTGACCTTTACAATAAACCTAAATTTTACATTACACCTAGCCAAAAACTAACCCTAAAACTATCATTAACCATAATACTAGACCTGACATTAGTCCTAGCCCTAATCCTAGCCCTATCCCTAACACAAATCTTCATCCTAGCCTTAAACCTAGACTTAATCCTAAACTGGACACTAACACTAGCCCTAACCATAAGTATAACCCTCGCCCTAGCCCTAAACCTAGCTGTAACCCCATTTCCCCCCTAACGCTAACCCTAACCCTTACCCTAAAATTAACCCTAACTCTGGCCCTAACACTAGGCCTAACCCTAACACTTACCCTAGGGCTAATCCTAGCCCTAATTTTGCCCTAACCCTAAACCTACTCCTAACCTAGCCCAAAGAATAACACTACCTTTCGCCCTAGCCCTATTTCTAGTTCTAACCCTATCCATTACTGTAACAATAACACTAGCCTTAACCTTAGCCCTAATCCTAGCCCTAGCTCTAAACCTAGATCTAACCCCTAGATCTAACCATAACAAAAAATCTAAGCCTAAACCTTACCCTACCACTAGCCCTAACACTATTGCTAATCCTAAGGCTAGCCCTAACTTTAGCCCTAGCTCTAAAACAAAACTGAGCCATAGTACTTACACTAACCCTAGACCTGACATTAGCCCTATCCCCAATTCTTACCCTAATCCTAACAAAAAACCTAACCCTACACCTAGCCTTAACCCTAGCCCTAATTCGAGTCCATCCCTAATCCTAAAGGTAACATTGATCCTGTCTCTGTCCCTAACACTAACCCTATTTCTAATCATAACCCTGAACCTAAACCTAACCCTAACACTAGACCTAGACTTAACGCTAACCTTAAAACTAGCCCTATTTGTAACCCAAGATATTACATTAGACATAGTGTTACCGTAGCCCTAATGTAACCCAAAACCTTGTTCTATTCTGAGCCTTCAACCTAGCTTTAACACTAACCTAACCCTAACTCTGGCCTTAACACTTAACCTTAACCTAACCCTAAACCTAAACCTGTCCTAATCTAAAACCTAACCTGAACCATAGCCCTAATCTTAACCATAACTCTAGCCCTAACCCTAGCTCGAATCCTATCCATTACCCTAACCATAACCCTAACCAAATTCTAACCTAAGGCCTAAGCCTAATCATAGCCCTAACCTAGCCATAACCATACCCCTAAACACAGTTCTAATCATATTCATTACTCTAACCATGACCTATCCTGAATCATAGCACTAATTTTAACCATAACCCTAGCCCTAACCCTAGCTTGAATACTATCCATTACCCTAACCATAATCCCAACAAAATTCTAACCCCAGGCCTAACCCTAATCATAGCTATAACCTAACCATAATGCTAGCCCTAACAGTAGCTCTAATCCTATCCATTAGCCTAACCATAACCCTATCTGAATTCTATCCCTAGTCCTAACCCTAACTCTATCAATAACCCTAAACCTATCCATCACCCTAAAACTAACCTGAATCCTAAACCTAACCATAACCATTACGCTAACCCTAATCCTAACCCTAATGCTAATTTGAGCCCTAACCCTAAACGTGAACCTAAACCATACCCTAACCCTGACTCTGACCCTAATAATACACTAGCTGTAAACCTGACCCCAACCCTCAACTTCACCCTTAAAATAGACCTAGCCATAAACCTAACTGTAAAACTATTCCTAAACATAACCCTAAACCTGTCATTAGCCCTAGCCCTAAACCTAACACAAACCCTAGCTCTAATCCTAGCTCTAAGCCTAGCCTTAATTCTAATCTTAATCTTAACCCTACCCTAATCTTAATTTTTTCTCTTGCCCTAACCCTAAACCTAGCTGTAACATCATGCCTTCCTTTAACCCAATCGCTAGCCCTAAGTCTAGCTCTAAACCTAGGCCTAAACATAACAATAACCCTAGATCTAATCCTAGCCCTAATTTAGCCTAACCCTAAACCTAAACCTAGCCCTAGCCCTAAGACTAAGTCTCATTCTTGCCCTAGCCCTAGTCCTAGTTCTAAACCTATCCCTTACCATAAACCCAAACTTAGCCTTATCCCTAGACTAAACCCTAGCCCTAACTTTCACCCTACAATTAAACATGCATCTAACCCTAGATTAAGTGTAAACCTCACCCTAACACTAGCCCTAACCCAAATGCTAATTGGAAAAATAGCCCTAACCCTACCCTAGCCCTAAAACAAACTGAACCATAACCATAACCATAACCCTTAACCTAAACCAAGCACTAACCCTACACCTAGACCTAAACCTAGCTTAAATTTGAGCCCTAACCCTAACCCCAGAAATAACGCTGTATCTGACTCAGACCCTAACACTAACTCTAGCTCTAAACATCGTCCTAATGCTAACCCTAAAACTAGCTCTATTTGGAAACCTAGTTCTTACATTAGCCATAGCCCTAATGCTAACACAAATCCTAGCACTAATCTGAGCCTTAACCCTAGTTTAAACCCTAACCCCAAACCTTACCATAGCCCTAAACCTAACCCTAACACAAACCCTAACACTACCCCTAAAACTATTCCTTACCCTAATCAAAACCCTCAACCTAATGCTACACTTGTCCTAACCCTAATCCTTAGCCAACACCAAACACTAACTCTAATACTAGTCTTAACTCTAGCCCTCATTCTAGCTCCAACCCTAACCCAAACCCGAACCCTTACCCTGACCCTTATTATGAACCTAACACTAACCCTAGGTCTAAACCTGACCCCAATCCTAAATGTAACCCTAACAGTACCCCTATTGATAAAACTATACCTAAACCTAACCATAAAACTAGCACTGAACCAAACCTAATCCTAAATAGAGTCATAAATCTAGCCCTAGCCCTAAACAAAAACCTAGCACTAGCCCTAACACTAACCATTAAACAAATGCAAACTCTAACTCTATCCCTAGAACCACTTCTAGTCCTAACCCTAAACCTAACTCTAACCCAAACAGTGATCCTTACCATAAACCAAACCTTAGCTCTATACCTTATCCTAACCCAAAACCTCACCCTAACACTAGACTTATCTATAACCCTAAACAAAAAACTAGTCATAAACATAATCCTAGCTCTTACATTACCCATAGCCCTAATGCTAGCCATAAACCTCCCACAACACCTAGCCATTATCCTATCACTAAATCTAGACTTAATCCTTAATTGTAACCCTAACTGTAACCCTAGACCTAACCCTAACCCTAACCCTAGCTCTAATGCTTACCCTAAACCTAACCTTAATATTAACCCTAGACATAACCCTATACTAGTCCTATTCCTAACCTTAACCCTATCCCTAACCTTAGCTCTAACCCTTTCCATTGCCCTAAAGATAAGCTTAATTTAAATGCTAACCCTAGGCATAATGCTAACCCTATCCCTAACACTAACCTTTTTCATTACTCTAACCTAACTTGAACCCTAAATCTAACCCTATCCATTACCCTAACCCTAACCCTAACCCTAACATTAAATCAAGCCTTAACCCTAAATATTTACATAAACCAAACTCTACCCAGACCCTGACCCTAATAATACACCTTGCTCTAAACCTGACCTTTATCCTAAACCTAACCCTTACACTAGACCTAGCCACAACCTAACCCCATAACTAACCCTAACCATATACCTAGACCTGACATTAGCCCTAGGTTTAATACTAGCCCTAACCCTAATACAAACCCTAGCCCTCATCCTAGCCTTAATCCTGAACCCTAACCCAAGCCCTACCCCTGATTTTAACCCTCACATTAGTCCTGAATCTAGTTACAATCCCATCCTTCTCCCTAACTCTAACCCTAACACTTACCCTAACACTAACCCTAACTCGAGCCCTAACCATAGGCCTAATCCCAACACTAAACCTAGTGCTGATCCTAGCACTAATTTACCCCTAACCCTAGGCCTAAAACTAACTCTAACACTCGCCCTAGCTCTATTTCTAGTACTAACCCTATCAGTTACCATAACCCTAACACAAGCCCTAAACTTAGCCCTAATCCTAGCCCTAGGCCAATCCCTAGACCTAACCATAACTCTAAATCTAACCCTAACCCTAAGCTTGAACCTCACACTACCACTAGACCTAACACTATTGCTAATCCTAAAACTAGCCCTAACCCTAGCCTTAGCCTTAAAACAAAACAAAGCCATTGCCCTAACCCTAGACCTTAACCTAACCATAACCCTACACCTAGCCATAACCTCTTTTGAGTACTAGGCCTAAAACTAACCCTGACCCTGATTTATATCCTAACACTAACCCTAGCTATAAATATCACACTAACCCTAAAGATAATGCTAACACTAGACCTAGACCAAACACTCACCCAAATTTAACCCAAACTTAACCCTAGATCTTACATTAGTCATAGCCCTAACCCTAGCCCTAACCTAATCTAAATCTTAGCCCTAATCCGAGCCCTAACATTACCTTTAACCCTAACCATAAACATAATCCTAAACCTAGCCTTAATCCTAACCATAATCATAGCCCTAAACCTACCTCTAATCCTACCCATTACTTTAACCCCAACCCTAACCCTAATGCTAACTCTAGGATAAGCATAATCCTATCTACAAACCTAACCCTATCCATTACCCTAAACCTAATCTTAACCCTAAACCTAACCATATTGATTACCCTAACCCTAATCCTAACCTTAAAGCTGGTTTGAGCCCTAACAGTAAACCTTAACCTAAACAAACCCTAACCCTGCCCCTGACCCTAACAATACACTAGTTCTAAAAGTGACCCTATCCCTCAACCTAATCCTTACACTATACCTATCCATAAAGCTAAACCTGAAACTATCCCTAACCATAATAACCCTAGACCTCATATTACCCTACTACTAATATAGGCCTATCCCTAACACAAACCCTAGCCGTAAACCTAGCCCTAAACCTAGCCTTAATCCTAACCCAAACCCTCACCCTATCCCTAATTTTAACTCTCACCCTAGCCCTGAACCTAGTTATAACCCCATACCTTCCCCTAAAACTAATCGTAAACCTAACACTAACATTAACCCTAACCATAGCCCTAACCATAGGCATAACCTAACACTAATCCTAGCCCTAATTTAGCACTAACCCTAAGTGAACTCCTAACTCTAACCCTAAGACTGACTGTAACTCTCAACATAGCCCTATTTTTATTTCTAACCCTATCCATTACCGTAACCATAACATTAGCCCTAAACATAAACCTAACCCCAAGAATAGCCCTAAACCTAGATCTAACCATTACTCTAAATATAACCCTGACCTTAAGTCTAAACTTCACCATACCACTAGCTGAACACTATTGCTAATCCTACAGCTAGTTCTAACCTTAGCCCTAGCCCTAAAACAAACTGAGCCATTGCTCTAACCCTGAGCCTTAACCTAAATCAAACCCTTACCCTACAACTAGCCATAACACTAGCTCAAATCTGAATCCTAGGACTAAAACTAACCCTGACCCAGACTCATATCCAAACACTAAACCTAGCTCTAAAGAGCATCCTAACCATAAAGCTAATGCTAACCCTAGAACTAGCTGAACCATAACCATAAAACTAACCCTAATCATAACCCTAGTTCTTACATTAGTCATAGCCCTAACCCTAGCTCTAACCCTTACAAAAATAGCCCTAATCTGAGCCCTAACACAAGATTTAACTCTAAACCTAACCCTAAACCTAGCCCTAAACCTAACCATAACACTAGCCCTAATGCTAGCTCTAACCCTATCCTTTACCTTAAGCTAAATTCTATTTATAAGGCCTATCCTAGTACTAATCCTAATCCTTAGCCTAAACCAAACACTAACCCTAACGTTAGCCCTAATTCTAGCTCTAACCCTATCCCAAAACCTAACCCTAACTTTCACCCTTATTCTGACCATAACACTAATTCTAGGTCTAAACCTGACCTTACCCTAAACTGAACTCTGAATCTAGCCCTGCCAGTAAACTTTTACCTAAATGTAGGCTTAATACTAGCCCTAGACATAAACCTAATGCTAATTTTAGCGATAATTCTAGCCCTAGACTTAAACAAAAACTTAGTTCTAGGCCTAACATTAACCCTTAACCTAAGCCAAACAATAACACTACCCCTAGACCTAACCCTAGTCCTAGTTCTGGCTTTCACCCTAATCCTAACTCTAACCTGAACACTGACACTGACACTAAAAATAAAACTAGCTATAAACCTGATCCTAAACCAAAATATAAACCTAAAACTAGACATAGCCAAAACCCTATCCCTAAAACTACTATTCTAATCCTAATCTTAATCCTAGCGCTAAACATAATTTTATCCCTTGCCCTAACCCTAAACTCAGCTGTAACTTCATACCTTACTTTAACCCTATCACTAGGGTCATCGCTAAAACTACCACAATTAGAACCCTAGATCTTACATTACCCATAGCACTAAGCTTAGGCCTAAACCTAACACAAAATCTAGTCCTAATCAGAGGTCTAAACCTGCCCTAAGAATAACCCTAACTCTAACCCTAGACCTTCCTAACACTAACCCTTACCTTAGTCCTAAACGTAGCTCAAATCCTAAACCTTAACTTAAAAAAAAAAAACCCTAGCCCTATCAATAAAAATAACCCTAACCCTAGTCCTAATCCTAACTTTAACCCAGGCCATAACCCTAACAATCACCCTAAATCTGACCCTAACCCTAATGATAACCCTAGCCTTAACCATAACCGAAAACCTAACCCAAACCATAAACTTAACACTAGACCTAAACCTAAACCTATTTCTTGCCATAACCCTCACCCTACCTCAAACCTTAACCCTTACCCTAAACCAAATAGTAAACCTAGCCCTAAAACTAAACTTAACCCTAAAGCTAAACTTGCATCTAATCCAATCTATTACCCTAAACCTAAACCTAAATCTAATGAAAACACTAGCACTAACCTTGAACCTAAACCGGACCATTACTATAACCCTAACCCTAGACCTAACAATAAACTTAACTCTCACCCTAGAATTAACCCTAGCTCAAAACCATACCTTTACCATAAAACTAATTATAACCCTACTCTAAGTTAATGATAATCCTACTCTAAGTTAATGATAATCCTAGCCCTAATCCAATCTCTAACCTTAACTCTAACCCTAATTCTAACCATAACCCTAGCTCTAACCGTATAGATTACCAGTATGATAACCCTATTCCTAATGCTAACCCTAGGCGTAACCCTAACCCTATTGCAAACCCTAAATCTTTCCATTACCCTAAACCTACACAGAACCCTAAACCTAACCCATTCCATTAACCTAAACTTAACTTTAACCCTAACCATAACAAAACAGTTATAACCATTTTAACATAACATTGCCCTAACCCTAGATCTAACCCTTATTCCAATTCTTAACCTAAGCCTAAGCCTTATACAAACACTAGCCCTAACCCTAACGCTAATCATATAATTAGACCTAACCCTAATCAAGGACTAAAACAAAATGGAGAAATAGACCTAACCTTAAACCTTAAATTAATCTAAACCCTAACAAACAACTAGACCTAACCCTAGCTCTAATTGGAGTCATAACCCTAACCTTAAACTAACCCTGACCTTGACTCATATCCTAACACTCACTCCAGCTCTAAACACTACCCTAAACTTTAAAAGAACCCTAAAAGTAACTCTAGCCTTAGTTTGAGTCCTAACCCTAACCTTAAAACTAACCCTAACTTAACCCATATCCGAATAGTAACCCTAGCTCTAAACACTGCCCTTAACTTAAACTTGAGTCCTAACCCTAACCCTAAAACTAACACTGTCCCTGACTCATATCCTAACACTATCGCTGGCTATAAATATCACCTGAACTTTAAACTTAACCATAACACTAGACGTACCCCTAACCCTAACTCTAATTGTAACCCTAGTTCTTACATTAGACATTGCACTAACCCTAGTGCTCACCCTAACACAAAAACTAGCCCTAATACAAGACCTAAACCTAGATTTCCCCTAACCTTAATTTTAACTCTTGCCCTAACCCTAGCTCTAAGCCTATCCCTTGTCGTAAGCAAAATCCTAAACCTAATGGTAACCCTAGACCTATCCCTAATCCTTTGGACAACTAAAACCCTAACCTTATTAATAGTCCTAAACCTAGCCCTCACTCTAGCTCTAACCCTATGCCAAACCCTAATTCTAACCCTGACCCTTATTCTGACCCTAACACTAATCTTAGGACTAAACCTGACCCTAACCCTATATAAAACCCAAAGAATAGCCCTAGACCTAAACAAAAACCTAGTGGAAGCCCTTGCAATAAACTTTAACCTAAAGCAAACACTAACCATACCCCTAGACCTAAACATAGTCCTAATATTGGCTGTAACCCTAACTCTAAATTTAACCTGAACACTGACCATGCCTTTAAAAGTAAACCTACCTGAAAACCTGACCCTAACCGACTATCTAAACCTAATACTAGACCTAGCCATAACCCTAACCCTAAAACTAGCCATAATCATTACCCTAGCTCTTACATACCTACAGCCCTAACCCTAGGCCTAAACCTAACAAAACACCTAGAGTTAATCCTAGGCCTAATCCTAGCCATAACCCTAACCCTAAACCTAAACCTACTCCTAACAGTAGCTCAAAGCCTAACCCTTACCATAAACATAAGCTTACATCTATCCCTAAATATACCCCTAACACTAGCCCTAATCCTAAACATAATCCTAGCCCTAAACCTAGCTCTAAACCTACCCATTACCCTAAACCTAACCCTAAACCTATTGATAACACTAGGCCTAACCATAACTCTAAACCTAACTGGAAAACTAACCCTAGATCTAACCCTAAACCTCAGACTCGACATAGACCTAACACTAGCTCACACCCTAACCCTTTCCATAAATGTAAAAATAACGATAGCCCTAACCCTAAACCTAAAACTCAATCTAACACTAACCATAACCCTATACCTACATCTATCCATATCCATTACTCTAACCCTAACCATACCCCTAATGATGACACTAGCCCTAATCCTAACTCTAACCCTAAATATACTCTAATCTTATCCCTAGACCTAATTCTAGACCTAACCCTCGCCATAGGCCTAAGCCTAGCTCAAAACCTAACCCTTATGCTAAACATAACACTAACACTAACCTTTAGTTTTAACCCTAACCATAAACCTAAATCAAGAACTATTCCTAACCATAACCCTAGCCCTAACCTTAGCTGTAACCCTATCCATTATCCTAACCATTACCCCTACCCTAATGCTAACCCTAGGCCTAACGCTAACCCTATCGCTAAACCTAACCCTATCAATTACCCTAAACCTAACCTGAACACTAAAGAAAACCCTATCATTACCCTAACCCGGACACTAATGCTAATTGAAGCCCTAAACCCTAAACCCTAAACTCAACCAAACTCTAACCATGACTCTGACCCTAATAATTCCCCTAGCTCTAAACCTGAACCTTACCCTAACCTAACCCTTACATTAGACCTAGCAACAAACATAACCCTAAAACTATCCTCAAACCTAACCCTAGACCTGACATTAGCCCTATCCCTAATCCAAGCTCTAACCCTAAAAAACTCCAGTCCTTATCCTAGCCCTAAACCTAGCCTTAATCCTAACCCTAACCCTATCAATAACCCTAATAAAAACCCTAGCCCTAATCTTAGCCCTAATCCGGCACTATCCCTAACCCTATCCCTAGACATAAGACTAATTCTAACTCTCACACTATCCTATCACTAGTTCTAAACCTATCCCACATCATTACCCTAAACCTAGCCCTAAACCTAGTCCTAACCCTTGCTCTATACATAGCCCTAGAACTAACCTGAGATCAAAATCTAACTCTAAATGTAACCCTAACCCGAAGCCTAAGCCTAACCCTAACACTAGCCCTAAGACTAACACTAATCCTATAAGTAGCCCTAACCCTAGCCCTAGCCCTAAAACAAAACCAAGCCATAGCTCTAACATTAACCCTTAAACTTAACAAAAACCTAACCATACACCTACCCCTAACCCTAGCCCTAATTCGAGTTTTAAGCCAAACCCTAAAACTAACCCTGACTCTGACTCTGACACTAACACTAACCCTAGCTCTAAACATCATCCTAACCCTAAACCTAACCCTGACACTAAACATAGCACTAATCTCAACCCAAAAATTAGCCCTAATCATAACGCTGGTACTTACATTAGTCATAACCCTAAACCTAGCACTAACTTTACACAAAACCTAGCCCTAATCTGAGCCCAAACCAAGCTTTAAACCGAACCCTAATTCTAACCCTAACCCTAGCCCTAATCATGAACATAAGCCTAGCCCTAACACTAACTCTAACTCTATCCATTATAATAACCATAACCCTAACCCTAATAATAACCCTAGACCTAAACCTAAACCTATCTCTAAACCTATCCCTATCCATGTCCCTAAACTTAACATGAATCTTAATATTAAGCCTAACATTATCCTAACCTTAACCCTATAGCTAATTCTATCCCTAACTTTAAGCCTTAACCTATCCCAAACCCTAACCCAGGCCTTGATCTTAATAATATGCCTATCACTAAACGTGACCCTAACCTAAACCTTACACTAGATATAGCCATAATCCTAATCTCAAACTATCTTTAAACAATTTTAGACCTGAAATTAGCTATACTTCTAATCCTAGGCCTAACCGTAAAACAAACCTTAGCCATTATATTGCCCTAAACCTAACCTTAATCAATAAATCAATACCCTAACGCGAACCATAGCCCTAACTCTAATTCTAAATATCACCCTGCCTCTCAACCTAGGTGTAACACCATCCCTTACCCTATACTTAATTCTACATCTAACTCTAACTCTATGATTAAGCTGAACACTAACCCTAACCCTAATCCTAGCCCTAATTCTAGCCCTGTCACTAACCCTAACCCTAACTTTAGCCTGAAGACTAACTCTAATTCTCACACTAGCCCTATTGCTACTTCTAACCCTATCTCTTAACATAACCCTAACCCTAGCCCTAACCCTAGCCCTATCCTTAATCTTACCCCTAACCCTAGATCTAACCCTAACTCTAAATCTAAACTTAACCCTAAGCCTAAGCCTAACACTAACATTAACCCTAATGCTAATTGTAAAAATAGCCCTAACCCTAACCCTTTCAGTAAAACAAAACCAAGCAATAGCCCTAACCCTAAACCTTAACTTAAACCAAACACTAACACTACACCTAGACCTAACCCTAGCCTTAATTTGAGTCCTAAGAGTATCCTTAAAACAAACCACCTGACCATGACTAATATCTTAAACTCACCTTAGATCTAAACACCATCCTAACATTAAATCAAAACCTAACAGTAACCCTAGACTTTATTTGAGTCCTAACCCTAACTCTGAACCTGACTCATATACTAACACTAACCCTAGCTCTAATTATCACCCTAACCTTTAACCTAACCCAAACACTATACCTACCCTAACCCTAACCCTAAAACTAACCCTGATTGTAACACTAGTCCTTATATTAGCAATTGTCCTAATCATCGCCCTAACTCTAACACAAAAACTAGCTCTAATCTGAGCCCCAAACCTAGTTTAACCCTAACCCTAGCCCTAGCCCTACCCTAGCTCTAAACCTATCCTTTACCAAAGTGAAACCCTAACCTTAATGGTAACCATAGACCTATCCCTAATCCTTAAGCTAACCAAAATCCTAACCATATTAGTAGTCCTGACCCTAGCCCTCATTCTAGGTCTAATACTATCCCCAAACCTAAGGCTAATTGTGACCCTTATTCTGACTCTCACACAAACCCTAGATCTAAACCTGACCATAACCCAGAGTAAACCCTAAAACTGGCCCTACAGATAACCTTATACCTAAACCAAACCATAACCCTACCCCTAAGACTAACTCTAATGGTCACAATAGCTTTAACCTTAGTTCTAACCCTATACTTACCATAACCCTAAACCTAGCCCTAATCCTAGCCCTAACCTATGCCCTATCCTTAGTCCTAGCCCTAACCTTAGATCTAAACCTAACTCTAAATCTAACCCTAAACCTAAGACTAACCCTAACACTAACATTAGCCCTAAACCTAAGGCTAATCATAAAAGTAGCCCTAACCCTAACCCTACCAGTAAAACTAAACCAAGAAATAGCCCTAACCCTAAACCTTACCTTAAACCAAACCCTAACACTACAACTAGACCTAACCATAGCCTTAATTCGAGTCTTTACTCTAACCTTAAATCTAACTCTGACCCTGACTCATATCCTAACATTCACCCTAGCTCTAAACACCCTCCTAACATTCAACCAAAACCTAACATTAACCTTAACCCTAATTTAAGTCCTAATCCTTTATCTGACCTTGACTCATATTCTAAAACTAACCCTAGCTCTAAATATCACCCTAACCTTAATCCTAACACTAACACTAGACCTACCCCTAACCTAAACCTAAAACTAACCCTAGTTGTAACCCTAGATCTTATATTAGCCATTGTCCTAATCATAGCCCTAAATCTAACACAAAAACGAGCCCTAATCAGACACTAAACCTAGCTTTAATCATAACACTAACAATATCTCTAGCCCTAAACTTAGCTCTAACCCTATTCCTTAACTTAAGTGAAACCCTAATCCTAATGGTAACCCTAAACCCATCTCTAATCCTTAGGGTAACCAAAATCATAACCCATTAATAGTCCTGACACTAGCCCTCATTCTAGCTGTAAACGTATCCCAAACCTTAATGATAACCTGACCCTTATCCTGATCCTAACAATAACCCTAGGTCTAAACCTGACCCTAACCCTAGAATAAAGCCTAACATTGGCCCTACTTTTAACCTTATACCTAAACCTAACCATAAAACTCGTCCTACATCTAAACCTAATCCTAAATCTAGCCTAAACTCTAGCCCTAGACTAAAAAAAGAAAACATATTCCTAGCCCTAACAATAATCCTTACCAAAACCCAACACTAACCCTACTCCTAGACCTAATCCTAGTCCTAATTCTGATTGTAATGCTAACTCTGACTCTAATTTGAACAATGACCCCCACTTTAAAGGTAAACCTGCCTCTAAACCTGACCCTAACTGAAAATGTAAACCTAAGACTAGAGCTAGATATAAAACTAATTCTAAAACTAGCCCTAAACATAACCCTAGCTCTTACATTACCCACAGCCCTAACCCTAGGCCAAACATAACACAAAACCTAGAACTAATCCTAGGCCTTAACCTAGCCCTAAGTGTAACCCTAACCCTAACCCTAGCCCTAAGCCAAACCTTATTCTTGCCTTAGTCCTAATCCTAACTCAAAGCCTAACACTTACCATAAACATAAACCTAGAACTGTCTGTAAATCTAATCCTAACCCTATCCCTAATCCTAATCCTAAACTTAACCCTATCCCTAACCCTAACCCTGAACCTAGCCCTAAGACTAACACTAACTCTCACACTAGCCCTATCCCTAGTTCTAACCCTATACCTTACTGTAACCCTAACCCTAGCCCTAACCCTTGCCCTATCCTAATTCCTAGCCCTAATCCTAGATCTAAACCTAACTCTAAATCTACCCTAAACCTAAGCCTAACCCTAACACTAACACTAGCCCTAACCCTAATGCTAGTCATAAAACTAGCCCTAAGCATAACCCTAACAGTAAAACAAAACTGAGAAATAGCCCTAACTCTAAACCTTAACTAAAACCAAACCCTAGCACTACACCAAGACCTAACCATAGCCTTAATTTGAGTGCTAAACCTAACCTTAAAACTAACTCTGCCATTAACATTTAGTGTTACTATTGAGATATGGTTTGTATTTCCAGCCATATTTGATTATGTATGTTCCTTAACATGATTTGTTATTCCTGTATGCTTAGTTTTTCCTTTACTGTACTACCTCCCGCTGTTGGTTTTCATTGTTATTTTTCATTTCTTCTTCCTGTAATGTTTTACCAAGGATGTTTTGAAGAACTGGTTTTCTAGCTGCAAATTCTTTTAACTTTTGTTTATCGTGGAAGATTTTTATTTCATCTTCAATCCTGAAGCTTAATTTCGCTGGATACATGATTCTTGGTTGGAACCCTTTTTCTTTCAGCATTTGAAATATGTTGTTCCAGGATCTTCTAGCTTTCAGAGTCTGTGTTGAAAGATCAGCAGTTATCCTGATTGATTTAACCCTAAATGTAATCTGCTTCCTCTCTCTTGTGGCTTTTAAGATTCTCTCCTTATTCTGTATGTTGGGCATCTTCATTATTATGTGTCTTGGTGTGGATCTATTATGATTTTGTACATTCGGTGTGTGTAGGCTTCTAGTATTTGGATTTCTTTTTCATTCTTTAAGTCTGGAAAGTTTTCTAGTATTATTTCATTGAATAGTTGCTTATTCCCTTGGTTTGGACCTCTATGCCCTCTTGTATCCCAATAACTCTTAGGTTTGGTTTCTTGATGTTATCCCATAATTCTTGAATGTTCTACTCATGATTTCTTAACATTCTCGCTGAGCTGTCTATGTTCTTTTCAAGTTGAAAAACTTTGTCTTCGTTGTCTGAAGTTCTATCTTCTAAGTGTTCTACTCTGCTGGTAATAGTTTCATTTGAGTTTTTAATTTGGTTTACTGTTTCCTGCATTTCCAGGATTTCTGTGTTTGTTTCTTATATCCTCTATCTCCCTATACAGTTGATCTTTAGCTTCTTGGATTTGTTTATGTATTTCATTGTCAAAGTGATTTTTCATTGTCTGAATTTGCTGTATAATGTCTTCCTTGACCTTTGTAATGTTTTGAACAACCAATAAAAATAAATAAACAAAATTAAATAAAAATAAATAAATAAATAAATAAAAACTAACTCTGACCCTGACTCATATCCTAACACTCACCCTAGCTCTAAACACCCTCCTAACCATAAGCGGAAACCTAACATTAACCCTATCATTAATTCGAGTACTAACCCTATATCTCAACCTGACTCATATCCTAACACTAACCCTTGCTCTAAATATTACCCTATGTTAAACCAAACACTAACACTAGACCTACCCCTAACTCTTACCCTAAAAGTGAACCTAATTGTAACCCTCGTTCTTACATTAGCCATTGACCTCACCCTACCCCGAGCCCTAACACAAAAACTAGCCCTAATCTGAGCTCTAAACCTAGCTTTAACCCTAACCCTAACCCTAACTCAAGCCCTAAACCTAGCTCAAAACCTATCCCTTACCCTAAGCGAAACCCTAACCCTAATGTTAACCCTAGACCTATCCCTAATCCTTAGGCTAACCATAATCCTAATCCCATTAATCCTCCTGTCCCTAGCCCTCATTCTAGCTCTAATTCCATCTCAAACCCTAACACTAAACCTGACACTATTCTGACCCTAACACTAACCCTAGGTCTAAAACAAAACCTCACCCTAGACCAAATCCTAACACTGGCCCTACTGGTAAACTTATACCTAAACCTAACCCTAAAATTAGTTCTAGAACTAAACCTAATCCTAAATCTAGCTTTCACTCTACCCCTAGAACTAAACAAAAACCTAGTCCTAGCCCTAACAATAATCCTTACCCTAAACCAAACACTAACCCTACCCCAGGAACTAATCCTAGTCCTAATTCTGGTTGTAACCCTAACTCTAACTCTAATCCAAACACTGATCCTGCCTTTAAGGGAAAACCTACCTCTAAACCTGATGCTAACAAAAAAAATCTAAACCTAACACTAGACCTAGGCATAACCCTAACCCTAAAACTAGCCCTAATCATAATTCTAGCTCTTACATTACCCACAGCCCTAACCCTAGGCCTAAACCTAACACAAAATCTAGAGCTAATCCTAGGCCTTAATCTAGCCCTAAGTGTAACCCTATCCCTAAGCCTAGCCCTAACACAAATTTAACCCTCACCTTAGTCCGAATCCTAGCTCAAAGCCGAACCCATACTGTAAACATAAACTTAGAACTATCCCTAACTCTAAGCCTAACCCTAGCCCTAATCCTAAACTTATTCCTAGCCATAACCCTAGCTCTAAACGTACCCATTACCCTAACCCTAACCCTAACTCTAAAACTACTGTAATCCTATCCCTGGACCTAAACCTGAACCTAAGCATTGCTCTAGCCCTAACCACAGTTCAGAACCTAACCCTTACGCTAAACATAGTCCTAACCATAACCCTAGTTCAAACCCTGACCTTAACCCTAACTCAAGACCTAATCCTAAACATAAGACTATCTCTAGTCTTAGCTCTAACTGTGACCATTACCCTAACGATAACCCTTATTCTAATGCTAACCCTAGGCCTAAACTTAACTCAAGACCTAATCCTAACCCTAAACCTAGCCCTAAATTAAATCTAACTGTATCCATTACTCTAAACTTAAACCTTAGCCTAATGCTAACCCTAGGCCTACCCTTAACCCTATCACTAACCCCAACCCTATCAATTACCCTAAACCAAACCTGAACCCTAAATCTAACACTATCATTACTGTAACCCTAACCCTTATGCTAATTTGAGCCCTAACCCTAAACTCAAACATAAACCAAACCCTAACACTGACCCTGACCATAATAACTCCCCTAGCTCTAAACCTGACCCTACCTAAACCTTACGCTTACACTAGACCTAGCCAAAAACTTAACCCTAAAACTATCCCTAACCATAACCCTAGGCCTGACATTAGCCCCAGACAAAATCCTATCCCTAACCCTAACACAAACCCTAGCCCTTATCCTAGTCATAAACAAAGCCTTAGTCATAACCCTAACCCTAACTCTAGGCCTAACATAACACTAACCCTTGCCCTAATCTTAGACCTAACTTAGCCCTATCCTTAACCCTAACCCTAACCCTAGCCCTAAGACTAAGTCTAACTCTCACCCTAGCCATGAAACTAGTTCTAACCCTATCCCTTACTGTAACCATAAACCTAGGCATAACCTAGCCCTTTCCTTATCCTTAGCCCTAACCCTAGATCTAACCCTAACTCTAAATCTAACCCTAATGCTAAGCCTAAACCTAAACCTAACACTAGCCATACCCTAAACCTAACGCTACTCCTAAAACTAGCCATTACTCTAGCGCTAGCCCTAATACAAAAGAGAGCCATAGCCCCAACCCTAAACCTTAACCTAAAACAAACCCTAACCCTACACCTATCCATAACCCTAGGCCTAATTCGAGTTTTAAGCCTAGCCCTAATGTGAATTCTGACCCTAAAATTAACCCTAGCTTTAAACATCACCCTAACTCTAAACATAAACTTAACACTAAACCTAACCCTAACCCTAAGCCTAAAACTAGCCCTAATTGTAACCCTAATATTTACATTAGCCATAACCCTAACCCTAGCTCTAACTTAATTCAAAACCTAGCCCTAAACCAAGCCCTAACCCGAGCTTTAACACTAAACCTAATCTTAACCCTATCTCTAGCACTAACAGTAACCATATCCCTAGTCCTAACCCTAGATCTAACCCTAAACATTACCCTAATCATAACCCTATCCCTAATGCTAACCCTAGGCCTAAACTTAACCTTATCCCTAATCCAACCCTATCCATTACCCTAAATCTATCCTGAAACCTAAACCTAACCCTAATTCTAAACTTATGCTAATTCAAGCTCTCAATTTAAAACTTAACCTATCCCAAACACTAATCACAACCCTGACCCTAATAGTACCTTTAGCTCTAAACCTGAACCTAACCGTAAATCTAACCCTTACACGAGACATAGCAATAAACCTAACCCATAACTATATTTAACATTAATGTTGAACCTGAAATTAACTCTAGCCCTAATCCTAGCCCTAAACCTAGCGTTAATGCTAACCCAAACCATAGCCTGAGCTTTAACCATAATGCTAAACCTCGCCCTAGACCCAAACCTAGCTAAAACCCCACCCCTTACCCTAAACCTAAGAATAACCCTAAACCTAACCATAACCTTCAACCTAAGCCTAACCCTAAACCTAAACCTAACCCTAGGCCTAACACTAACACTAAGCCTAACACTAACCCTAGCCCTAATTTAATCCTATTGTAACCCTAACCCTAGCCCTAAAACTAAATCTCATCTTTCCCTATCCCTATCCGTAGTTCTATCATTAGCTCTAGCCCTAACCCTAGATCGAAACCTAACTCTAAATCTAAACCTAACTCTCAATTTAACCATAATGATAAGCCTAAACCAAACCCTAACACTAGCCCTAACATTATTGCTAATACTAAAACTTGCCCTACCCCTAGGCCTAGCCATAAAAGTAAACCAAGCCATATCCATGACCCTAACCCATAACCTAAACCAAATCTTAACCCCAATCCTAACTCTAAAACTAATCCTGATCCTGACACTGACCCTAACATTAATCCTAGCTCTAAACATCATCCTAACCTTAAATTAACCCTAACTAGAGACCTAGCCTTAAACCTAACCCTAAAATAGCCCTAATTGTAACCCTAGTTCATACATTAGTCATTTTCATAACACTAGCTTTAACCCTCATACAAATTCTACCCTTAATCTGAGCCCTAACCCTTGCTTTAACCCTAATCCTAACTCTAACACTAGTCCTAAACCTAACCCTAACACTAGCCCTACCCTAGCTCTAACCCTTTCCCTTACCCTAAGCCAAACCATAACCCAAATGCTAACCCTAGTCTTAAACCTAAAATTTAGCCTAACTTAATCTCTAATCATTTTACTAGTCCTAACCCTAGCCCTCATTCTAGTTCTAACTCTAACACTGACACTTATTTGAACCTAACCATAACCCTAGGTCTAAACCTGAACCTAACTCTAAACCAAACCCTAAAACTAGCCCTACAGGTAACCCTATATCTACACCAATGCTTAATATTATACGTAGACAAAAATCTAATCCTAAATATAGCTATAAGTCTAGGCCTAGACTTATAAAATCTACCTCCAGCCCTAACAATAACCATTAACCTAAACCAAACACTTATCCTACCCCTAGACCTCACACTAGTCCTAATTCTGGCTCTAATTCTGACCCTAACCCTATCCTGAACACTGACCCTGACCCTAAAACTAAACCTAGGTCTAAACTTGACCCTAACCCAAAACCTAGTCCGAACAATAGACCTAGCCATAACCCTAACCCTAAAACTAGCCGTAAGCATAACCCTAGCTCTTACATTACCCATAGTCCTAACACTAGCACTCAACCTAACACAAAACCTAGCCCTAATCCTAGGCCTGAACTTAGCCCAAGGCATAACCATAACCCTAACCGTAGTCCTAACACTAACCCTTGCCTTAGACCTAAACCTAGCTCAAATCCAAAAATTTACCCTAAACATAAAACTAGCCTTAACCTAATCCATATCCCTAAGCCTAGCTCTAATTCTAACCTTAATCCTAACCCAGACTTTAGCTCTAACCCTATCAATTACCCTAACCTTAAGCCTAGCCTGAATTATAACACTATCCCCAACACTAAACCTAAACCTCAACATAAATGTAAACCTAGACCTAGCCCTACACCTAACCATCACCATAGCCCTAACTCTAGCTGAAACATTCAGCCTTACACTAAACCTAATCCTAAAACTATCCCTAACCCATATCCTAACCCTAACCCTAACCCTAAATCTAACATTATCCATTACCCTAAACCTAATGCTACACCTAATGAAACTCTAGCCATAACCCTAACCCTAAACCAAACCCTATACATAAACATAACCCTAGACCTAATCTTAAACCTAACCCTCAACCAAGCCCTAACCTAGCTCAAACACTAACCCTTACCCTAACCTAATCATAACTGTAGCCCTAAACCTAACACTTACCCTGAACCAAACCCTAGCCCTATCCATAAACCTAATCCTAATCCTAGACTTAATCCAAACCATACACTAGCCCTAACTCTAGCTCTAAATCTATCCATTACACTAAACATAATGCTAAACTTAATGCTGACCCTAACCCTATCGCTAAACCGAACCCACTCATTACCATAAAACATAAATGAAACCTACAATTAACCCTATCCATTACCTAACACAAAGCCTAACCCTAACACTAATTCAAGCCCTAAACCTAAACTTTAACCTAAACCAAACAATAACCCTGACCCTAACTATAATAATACCCACAGCTCTAAACCTGACCCTTACCGTAAAAGTAACCCTTACACTAGACCTACCATAAGCTAACCCTAAAACTATACCTAACCATAACCCTAGACCAGACATTAGCCCTAGCCCTAACACTAACAGAAATCCTAGCCCTAAATCTAGACTTAATCCTAAAACAAACAATAATCCTAGCCCTAATCTTAATTCTAACCCTCACCGTAGCCCTAAAGCTAGCTATACCCCACCCATTCCTCTAAAATTAACCCTAACCCAATGCTAAACCTAACCCTAGCCAAACCCCTAGGCCTAAATCTAACACTAACCCTAGCCCTAATCCTAGCCCTAATTTAGCTGTAACTTTAACCCTAACACTAAGCCTAGTCCTAGGTCTAACTCTAAGTCTCGCTCTAGTTGTATCCCTAGTTCTAACCCTATCCCTTATCATAAACCTAGCCCTAGCCCTAACCCTAGCCCTAGATCTAACACTAACTCTAAATATAACCCCAAACCTAACCCTAAACTTCACCCTAACACTAGCCCTAAACCTGACACTAATTCAAAATCCAGCCATAACACTAGCCCTAGCCATAAAACAAAACCTAGCCATAGCCCTAACCCTAAGCCTTAACTTAAACCAAACCCTAATACTACACCTAGACCTAACTTAAGCCCTAATTTGAGTCCTAACCCTAACCCTAAAACTAACCCTGACCCTGACTCTGACCCTAACACTAAACCTAGCTCTATACATCACCCTAATACTAAACATATGATTTGCATGCTTCAGCATAGGCCTATATTCACAGGGAACAAAGTAGAATGTGCCCACAGAAAACTGATGGAGTGTGTGAAGTTTCAAGCAGCTAACACCAACTCTGTTATCCAGCTCCATTTCCAACTACCCATATAAGTCAAGATAAAGTGAAACCTTAAAACACAAACTGTTCCTGACAATGAACCTTGAACAGAGAAGGCCCAAACCTGAGGAACATAGTAAGGCTAGGTAAAATATGAATCCTGCCTGGTATCAAAGAAATTTGAACAAAACTAACTCTAACCCTTACACTGTTTCTAACCCTTGCCCTAAACCTAACTCTAACCCTACGCTGTTTGGAGAACCTTTTGTGGTGAGCCGTTTCTTCCATTTCTGCATACTATGGTCGCCATTACAAGATGGCGCTGGCTCCGCTGTGGTCTGTGACAAACAACTCCTTATTTGGGAGAGTTGGCACATGATTTTTCACCACCCTATGAGAAAGCTCCACGTGGCAGCTTTGCATTGGGGCTTGAGATGCTTTATTAAGGCTGGGAGGGGCATCCGAGAGGTAGAAGAAGAAATATCAAAGGCCTGAATAAACTGCTGAAAGAAGATTCCTGAGTTGCGTCCTCCTTGCGGGCAAGGGGTCGCGACAAGTGGTGCCGAAACCCGGGAACCAGAACTTTCAGCAGTCAGGGGTGGTGCACCGGTTAGTCCCAGGTAAGTGGGATCCGCGACCAAAGCGGGGTTAGTCCCAAGTAAGTGGGATCCGCGATCAAAGCGGGGCAGCTCCTCTGTAAAGAAAGAGAGAGCATTACATTTTATTGCAGCTGCACTGTGTACTTTCGCTTCTACTTTCGCTTTTGTTTTCTGTGTTTCTTTTGTTGTGTCATTTCGCTTTTGTTTTTTGTGCTTCTTTTGTTGTTGTGTCATGGGTGTCGCATTTTCAAGTCCGCTTCTCCTGGCCCTAGATGGCCTGTTACGTTCCAAGGGCCTGGAAGTGAAACATAGTACTTTACAGAGATTTTTACAGAAGATAGATATCGCTGCACCGTGGTTTGCATTTTCGGGCAGCCTTACTGTACCTAGTTGGGATAAATTAGGCAAAGATCTTGACTTTGCTTCTGAGCAGGGCATATTAGAGGGTGGGGTGATACCCCTTTGGAAAATGGTCCGTAGTTGCCTTACAGATGGCAGATGTCAGGAAGCACTTACTAAAGGACAGGAAGTTCTAGAGCAATTACATGAGGAGAAATCGGAGACGGCAGGAAGTGAGGTGCCTCAGGAGGATGGGAGTGTGCGGAGCGTGAAACAGGGGAGGAGACGATTGTATCCAGATCTCAGTGCGCTGCGCACACCCCCATGTGAAAGTGGGTCAGAGGACGAGGAGGATGAGGAGGAAGAGCTCGGGAGGCTGTCTCGTCAGCTAGAGAGTTTAGCTATAGGAGAGGGGAACAGAAATAAACAGGGGCTCAAGAAAAGCGATCCCCCGGATCCACCGCCATATGATGGGGGTGTTTCGGGGAGAGCTTTCCATGCCCAAACATGGAGGGCTGTTAACGCTGAGATGGG
This sequence comes from Marmota flaviventris, assembly GCF_047511675.1. Taxonomy (NCBI): domain Eukaryota; kingdom Metazoa; phylum Chordata; class Mammalia; order Rodentia; family Sciuridae; genus Marmota; species Marmota flaviventris. The sequence goes on along the minus strand of NC_092503.1, from coordinate 131,613,554 downwards.
TCTTGCTTATCCAGTTTTTCAGGATGACAATAGGGGAAGATTCCATGAACCCTTAGATTTTAAAATTGTGAAGACCCTGGCGGAGTCTGTGCGCACTTATGGGGTGGATGCCGCCTTCACACTAACTCAGGTGGAGAGTCTGTCTAGATACTGCATGACTCCCTCTGATTGGGCTAGCCTTGTTCGGGCTTGTGTTTCCCCGGGTAAATATTTGGACTGGAGAGCATTTGTGCTAGAGGGCGCAATAGAGCAGGCCGCCCAAAACCATGCGGCGGGACACCCCCATTGGGACAAGCATATGCTCTTGGGGCAGGGTAGATTTGCAAATCAACAGACAGGATTTCCTCTTGAGGCATATGATCAAATTAACAACATTTGCATTCGGGCATGGAAGTCGCTTCCAAATAGAGGAGAGGTGTCTGGTAATTTGACCAAGATTCTACAAGGCCCTACAGAACCCTTTTCAGATTTTGTAGCAAGGATGGTGGATGCCGCTGGAAAGATTTTTGGGGATCCTGATAGAGCCATGCCCCTTATCAAGCAATTGGTCTTTGAGCAATGCACCAAGGAATGTAAAGCGGCAATCACTCCTTATAAAAATAAGGGCACAGAAGCATGGATGAAAGTGTGTAGAGAAATTGGAGGACCTTTAACTAACGCAGGTCTTGCAGCTTCTGTCCTTCGGATTGCAAAAGGGGGCAGTCCTGGTGCCAGCACATGCTTCCATTGTGGTCAACCCGGTCATTTCAGACGTGAATGTCCCAAAAAAGACAAATTTACTGGACCCCCTCACGATGGCCCTTCCAATGGCCTTCGTCAACCGGGGCTGTGTCCAAAATGTAAAAAGGGGAAGCATTGGGCAAAAGAGTGTAGATCAGTGAGGGACATCCATGGACAGCCTATTTCAGCTGGGCCAAAAAACGGCCGAAGGGGCCCCCGACCCCAGGGCCCACAAATATATGGGGCAGTGGAGAATGTCACACCCAAACCCGAGACATGGCCATCTCTGCGCCATCCCATGAGACGCGGAGAGCCACTACAGGTGCCGCGGGATTGGACCTCTGTTCCACCTCCAGACTCGTATTAACACCTAAGATGGGAGTCCAATTGGTGGAAACTGAGTTCAAAGGGCTTTTACCACCTGGCACTGTAGGTTTGCTAATTGGACGTGCATCCTCTATCTTACAAGGTCTTCATGTCTTTCCCGGAGTCATTAGCCTTGATACTGTAGGGGCAGTAAAGGTTATGGTGGAATCTCCAAGGGGCATTGTGTCTATCTCCCCAGGGGATCGGATTGCTCAATTACTAATTTTGCCTAGCTTACATAATCACTTCCCTGCTGGTACCACCGGAGGGAATTGTGTCTATTTGTCACTAGATATGAGCAATCGCCCCACTTTGGAATTAAGCATAGAAGGTAAATCTATTGTGGGATTGCTGGATACAGGAGCAGACCGTAGTATCATAGCCCTTAAGGACTGGGTCTAAGGGATGGCCAATGCAGACTTCTGATCAATCCCTGAGAGGACTTGGATATGCCCAAGCCCCTCAAATCAGCTGTAGACATCTATCTTGGAAGGACCCAGAAGGACACAATGGCACCTTTCAGCCTTATGTACTTGATTTACCTATCTCTTTATGGGGCCGTGATCTGATGAAAGACATGGGGTTCACTCTTAGTAATGACTATTCCCCAGTGTCTCAACAGATTATGCAAAATATGGGGTATAGGCCAGGTCTAGGACTAGGAAAACACCTACAGGGGCGTAGGCATCCTGTGCAAGGTCATCAAAAGCTTAATAGATTTGGTCTGGGTTTTTCCTAGGGGCCACTGGGGCTCAAATACCCATAACATGGATCACCGAGGAGCCTGTTTGGGTGCCTCAGTGGCCTCTTCCCTCAGTTAAATTGGCAGCAGCCCATGATCTAGTCAAAGAACAACTTGACTTGGGTCACACCCAACCTTCTACTTCTCCATGGAATACTCCCATATTTGTTATTAAGAAAAAATCAGGAAAGTGGCGCCTACTGCATGATTTACGAGCAGTTAATGCTCAAATGCAACTTATGGGGCCCATTCAAAGAGGGCTGCCTCTGCTCTCCTCTGTTCCTCAGGGCTGGCATATTATTGCTATTGACATTAAAGACTGTTTCTTTTCTATTCCTTTGCATCCTAAAGACTCACAGCGTTTTGCCTTCACCCTTCCCTCGTGTAACCACGAGGAACCAGATCTAAGGTTTTAGTGGGTGGTGTTGCCGCAGGGAATGGGTAATATTCCCACGATGTGCCAGATGTATGTGGGGAAGGCACTCGCACCTCTCAGACATAAGTATTCCTCCATCAAGATCATTCATTATATGGATGATGTGTTATTGGCCGCTAAGTTAGAGCAGACAGTTAATGAGGCCTATAAAGAATTAGTAAAGCTGTTAGCTCAATATGGGCTACATATCGCCTGAAAAGGTTCAAACGGGGAATTCTATTGAGTATTTGGGAGCGATAATTGGGTATGACAAATTAAAACCACAAAAAAATCACCATAAGAACTCAGGATCTCCAAACTCTAAATGATTTTCAAAAACTGCTGGGAGATATTAATTGGATAAGGGGATATTTGCATATTCCTAATGGTGTGCTCCAGCCTTTGTATGCTACCCTTAAGGGTGATCCAGATCTTGCTTCTCCTCGCAGCCTCACCAAAGAGGCTAGAGCGGCCCTTATAACAGTAGAAGAAGCTATACAACATGCTACTCTATGCAGGCTCCAGAGTAATAAACCTTTCCAGTTATGTGTGCTTGCCACTATGCGGCAGCCTACTGGAGTACTGTGGCAAGATGGGCCTTTACTCTGGATCCACCCACATATATCCCCAGGAAAATCCTTAGAATACTATCCTGATGCTGTTGCAGCGTTAGCACTTAAAGGGATTCAACAAAGCATTCAATTTTTCGGACAATCACCTTCTTCTCTTATTATACCCTATACTGAAGCTCAACTTAATGTTTTGTGTGCTACTCTAGAAAACTGGGCTATTCTATGTTGCTCGTTTCAAGGGGATATTGATAATCATTACCCTTCCCATCCATTACTCCATTTTGTTAAAGAACATCCCATCATTTTCCCTAAGGTAACTTCACCCAATCCAATTCCGGGGGCTGTTAATATTTTCACTGATGGTTCCAAGTCTGGAATGGGAGCTTATGTAATTAATGATTCTCCCCCTGTTCAGCATCAATTTGCTCCTGGTAATCCACAATGGGTTGAACTGCAAATTGTTATTGAGGTTTTTAAACAGTGTTCTTTTCCTTTTAATCTTATCTCGGACTCCATTTATGTGGTACAAGCACTCAAAGTCCTGGAGGCCGTGGGAGCTATTAGTAATGCCCATAATGTATCTGCTTACTTTAATCAGCTTCAACAACTTATCTGTAGCCGCACTGCTCCCTTTTATCCAATGCACATACGGGCTCACACTTCTCTTCCTGGTCCGTTATCACAGGGTAATGCCTGTGCGGACTCAGCCACTAGAGGCCAGTTGATATGCTTGGCTTCCTCCTTAGAGGGGGCTAAATTATTTCACCAAAATTTCCATGTTAATGCTTTAACGCTGCGCAGGCGTTTTTCCATTTCAAGAGCGGATGCTCGTCAGATAGTATTACAATGTCCCCATTGTGTCACATTTCTTCATCCCCCTACTTATGGAGTGAACCCACGGGGATTGAAGCCATTGGTTGTCTGGCAAATGGATGTGACGCACATACCTGACTTTGGTAACCTCAAGTATGTACATGTTTCTGTTGATACGTGCTCTGGAGTTATTCATGCTTCTGCTTTATCGGGAGAAAAGGCACGTAATGTTATTACTCATTGCCTAGAAGCATGGGCAGCATGGGGTGCTCCTGCATCCCTTAAGACTGATAATGGACCTGCTTATACTGGCAGACAATTTGCATCTTTTTGTTCTACCATGGGAATGCAACTTACTCATGGTCTGCCTTACAATCCTCAAGGACAAGGCATTGTTGAGCGTGCTCATCGCACCTTAAAGGAAACTTTACAAAAACAAAAAGGGGGAATAGGAGCTGAACACACTCCTAAAGAACGCCTGTCCTTAGCTCTCTTTACCATTAATTTTTTGAATTTGGATATTCATGGTCACTCTGTGGCTGATAGACATGTGTCCCCTCAGCCCTCTGTGATTGGCTATGTTAAGTGGAAGGATGTTCTTACGGGCCAATGGAACGGCCCCGACCCCGTGCTGACATGGGCGCGAGGATCTGTATGTGTTTTTCCCCAGGATCGCACGGAACCATTGTGGGTCCCTGAACGCCTGACAAGAAGAGTCTTGACATCACCCGACCAGCAACAAGAGATACCACAGCAATCCCGTGATAAGGATCTTCACTCTGCTACGTGCTCTGGTTCTGGTGCTGGTGCCGATGGCACAGACGACACCAATGCAGTGGTGGGCAGTGGCACGGGCTTGGCCAATGCCAATGCCGGTTCATAGTAATTCCAGTGTCCTCCCCACTCTTTTCTCTACCTCATGTGAGATGTCTGCTCCCTGTGCCTCTCCTAGAGGGGACATGGAGAGCATTTTTAATCAATCTCAAGTTAATCTCACAGGAGTTTTTTGTTTCAGCCTTGGAAACGCTAATTGCATTAGACTTAAGACCAAAAATTTGACAAACTGGGAGGACCCATTGCGGTCCAGTCAGGTCTCAGGGAGCATTATCAGTGCCGTACTGAGCCAAGTAGTTTCGGGGAAGCAATCAGGTTCAGGGACCCCCGCAAATAGCTCTGCTTTAAACATAACTACCTTGGCTATTATCTCCAAGGTACTAATCCCAGTGCCTCCTTCTTCTAATAGTACTTACAATGCCACTCATTTCAAGGCCTCTCCTTACTGTACCCCTAATCTTGGTTTCCCCCCAACATTTACGCCTTGTCAGGATCATTCTTGGGAGAAACATCAAGTTGCTAAAGGTTTTTCCTTTTCCCCCTCTCTTAAGAGGTATGTTTATAACTTTAACAACAGTGCCAACTCCTCTACAGGAGTAGGTTGGTCCTGGTTTCAATGGCTGATTTCCAATGAGAAGGGGGCTTCAGCCGATATTTCTGCATTGGCTCAATTGCTGGGAGCCAAAAGCTGGCTGGCTAATGTTTCTGGCACTGTTAGGGAGAGTGAACGAGGTAATAGACTTACATCTGTTTCGTTCAACTCTTTGCTATATAATGCCACATTGCCCCCTGCAATGGTCTGCGTCCAATCCCCGTTCTTGCTCCTTTTGGCTAATGACACCTCGTCGGGGATGCTGGATTGTTCTAGTATTACCTGTGTCTTATCTGAGTGTTGGAATGGTTCTTGGACTGTAGCAGTGATTATGAAAATTCCAACCTTTGTCCCTATCCCGGTTACTGCAGATCCAGAATCTTTTCCTATTGTTGAACTGATTAGAACCCGTAGAGATTTTGGAATTACGGCAGCCATAGTGACAGCTGTGGCGGTATCTGCTGCTGCAGCAGTTACAGCTGGAGTAGCCATGGCCAGTCAAGTACAAACTGCTGCCACCATTAATCAAGTTGTTCAACAAACTTCCACCATACTTGAATCCCAAAATACAATTAATCAACATATTTTGTCAGGGATTTTAGCTGCCAACCAAAGAATAGATTTACTCCAAGCTCAGGTAGAAGAATTGGCCGACTTGGTGCTTTTGGGTTGTGTTGACCAACGTGCACATTTATGCATAACCTCTGTCAGATTTAATGATTCCAGGAATGCCTCCCGCATCATTGGCGAATATTTGGCCGGAAATTGGTCCATGGCAGCGGAAGACATGATCCAGTCTCAACTAACCCAGATAGCTGTCTTGAACAGTACCCGTGTCGATCCCGTGACTTTGGGTCAATTCACCGATTGGATATCTTCTGCTTTTTCCTTCTTCAAAGAGTGGGTGGGGGTAGGCATTTTTGGTGCAATGTGTTGCTTCGGTATGTTCCTCTGTTTGTGGTTTCTCTGTCGCCTTAAGGCCCGCAGTGCTCACGATAAGGCTATGATCATACAAGCTCTTGCAGCTTTAGAAAATGGCAACTCACCTCAAGTCTGGTTTGCGCATCTTAAGCAGTAAACCTTTGACATGGTTGTTACACCCCAAGTTATTATAACATTGCACTGGGATCGACATGACTTTCCTTGTTATTCTCTTAGTGTTGGAAAGCCCTTGCACTCTGCCGGTCTTACTGCCATTGCACGCAGATGGGTTTCCACACTAGTGCTTTTCTATCGTCTTGAAGTCCGTGCCTTTCTTTCAGGGTGCTGTCAACTTGTTTGTCATTATAAACAGCCACAGTTCAGCCTCATCTATCCCCCTTTGTCCACCATTGTCACGATACAGGATGCAAGGCAAGGCACTGCACTTGAGTGATCCTTGACGTGGACCTCAAGGAGAGCATGTCCTATTGCATGCGGGTTAGACGCGTCCACGCCCCGCCCCACGAAAAAAGGCGTCGGCTGATATGGCCTCAGATCTGGGGAAGGACCCTCCTTAGGACTGAGTCATACTATGCAGCCACTTCTGCACAGTGGGATAGGACCTCTATTCCCGCCTGTATTGTTTTAAGAAAACAGAAAAGGGGGAACTGTGGTGAGCCGTTTCTGCCATTTCTGCAGACTATGGTTGCCATTACAAGATGGCGCTGGCTCCGCTGTGGTCTGTGACAAACAACTCCTTATTTGGGAGAGTTGGCACATGATTTTTCACCACCCTATGAGAAAGCTCCACGTGGCAGGTTTGCAATGGGGCTTGAGATGCTTTATTAAGGCCGGGAGGGGCATCCGAGAGGTAGAAGAAGAAATATCAAAGGCCTGAATAAACTGCTGAAAGAAGATTCCTGAGTTGCGTCTTCCTTGAGGGCAAGGGGTCGCGACAACCTTTGATCACAGCAGTCCCAAATTTGGGGTGCCTAGTAGGGCAAGATAACAGATTAATCCTGCCCAGTATTAAAAATAATCTGACAAAATAATTGGGGGAGGTGTTTCAGTACATGCCTATTTCCCCTGTTTTTTCATAAATTTCTCTTGGATAATGTTCTTTTGCATCCCATAGCTTTGGAAAACCTTCACTAGGAAGAAACCAGAGAGTGCCCTCAGAGAACTGATTGAGTGTGTGAAATTTCAAGCAGCTAGCACCAACCCTGTTTAATTACCAGCTCCATTTTCATTTTCCCCTATAGGACAACTTGAAATGAAACATTAAAATGCAAACTGTTCCTGACATTGAACAATTGAAATTAGAAGGCCCAAAACTGGGGAACATAATAAGGCTAGCTAAAGAGAAATCCTGTGCAGTATCAAAGAAATTTGAACAAAAATACCTCTAACCCTAACATTGGTTCTAACTCTAGTCCTAACTCTAAGACTAACCCTAAACCTATTCTGTTTATAGAGCTTTGATCATACAAGTTCCAAACTTGGGGAACCCAGTGCAACAAGCTAGCAGATGAATCCTGTACAATATCAAAAAAAATCTGACCAAATAATTGAGGGAGATAGTTCAGGACATTCATATTTCCCTCATTTCTCCTAAAGTGCTCTTGAATAAAGTGTCTTTTGTATGCTTGTGCTAAGGGCTACATTTACAGGGAAGAAACCACAGAGTTACCACAGAGAACAGATTGAGTGTGTGAAGTTTCAAGCAGCTAGCACCAACCCTGTTTGATTTCCAGCTCCATTTCCATTTACCTGTATAGGTTCAAATGAAGAGAAACCTTAAAACACAAACTGTTTCTGACACTGAACCTTGAACCAAGAAGGCCCCAAACTGGTAAATATAGTAAGGCTAGGTAAAAGATGAATTCTACCCAGTATCGATGATATTTGACCAAAACTAATTCTAACCCTAACACTCACTCTAACACTTGCCCAAATCCTAACCCTAATACTCACACTAACCTGTTTAGAGAAGTTTTCATCATAGAATTTCCAAACTTGTGGAGATTAGTGGAGCAAGCTAACAAATGAATCCTGTGCAGTATCAAAGAAATCTGACCAAATGATTCAAGGAGGTAGTTCAGTACATGCATATTTTCCTGTTGTCTCCTAAAGTGCAGTTGGATAAAGTTGTTTTTGCATGCTTCAGCTTTGGGAAAATTTTACAAGGAAGAAATCAGAGAGTAACTACAGAGAATTGATGGAGTATGTGAAGTTTCAATCATCTAGCACCAACGCTGTTTGATTTCAAGCTCCATTTCCATTTACCCATTGAGGTCAAAATGAAGTGAACCCTTAAACTATACACGATTCCTGACAGTGAACAATTGAATTGAGAAGGTCCAAATATGGTGTACATAAGAAGGGTAAGGAAAAGATGAATACTGCCCACTATCAAATGAATTTGAACAAATCTAACCGTATCTCTAATACTAGATCTGACTCTATCCTTAACCCTAACTCTAAGCTCTTTAGAGAACCTATGATCATAGAAGTCCAAAAATTGGGGATCATAGTGGGGAAAGCTGGCAGATGAATCCTGCACAGTATCAAAGAAATATGACCAAATAATTGGGGGAGGTATTTCAGTATATTCATGTTTCCCCGATTTTCTCCCAAAGTGCTCTCAGATAAACTTGCTTTGCATGCTTCAGCTTAGGGCTACATTTATAAGGAACAAATCAGAGAGTGCCCACAGAGAACTGATTGAGTGTGTGAAGTTTGAAACAACTACCACCAGCCCTGTTTGATTTCTAGCTCCAATTCCATTTACCCATATAGGTCAAAATGAAGTGAAACCTTAAAATAGAAACCATTGAACTGAACATAGTAATGGTAGTTAAAGATGAATTCTGCCAAGTATCAAAGAAATTTGAACAAAACTAACTCTAATCCTAACACTAGCTCTAACCATATAGCTAACCCTAACCCTAAACCTAACCCTAATCTGTATAGAGAACATTTGATCATAGAATTCCCAAACTTGGGGGAGCCTCTTAGGGCAAGCTAACAGATAAATCCTGCCCAGTATAAATAATCTTACCAAATAATTGGGGGCGGTAGTTCAGTACATGCATATTTCCCTGTTTTCTCATAAAGTTCTCTTGGATAATGTCTTTTGCATGTCTCAGCTTTGGAAAATTTCACTAGGAAGAACCCAGAGAGTGCCCACAGAGAACAGATTGTGTGAAATTTCAAGCAGCTAGCACTAACCCTGTTTGATTTTCAGCTCCATTTCCATTCACACCTATAAGCAATAATGAAGTGAAAACTAAAACTTCCAATTGTACCTGAAAGTGAACCATTGAACCTTGAAGGCCCAAGCTTGGATACATACTAAGGCTAGGTCAAGGATGAATCCTGTACAGTTTCAAATTAATCCGACCAAAAAAATTTGAATCTCTTTCAGTACAAGGAAAATCTGCTTGCTCCTAAAGTGCTCAGAGAAAAATCTGTTTCTTTCTAATTCAGCCTAGGGCTATTTCCACAGGAAACTATGTTTAGCGTTCATGTTAGGTTTGGGGTTAGGGTTAGTTTTAATTTAAGGGTTTGGGTTATGGTTAGTGTTAGGTTTAGGAATAGATCAAGGGTTAGAATTAGTGTTTGAGTTAGGGTAATATTTAGGTTTAGTGTTAGTGTTAGTATTAGGTTTGAGTTAGGGTTAAGGTGTGGGTTACATTTAGGTTTAGGTTTAGGGTTATTGTTAGGGTTAGGATTAGGTTTAGGGTTAGTGTTAGGGTTAGGGTTTCTGTTAGGGTTAGGCTTAGTTTTAGGGTAAGTTTTAGGTTTGGGGTTAGGATTTGGGTGAGGGTTAGGCTTAGTGGTGTGCTTAGGTTTAGGTTTCGTGTTAGGGTTAAGTTAAGGGTTTGTGCTAGGGTTAGGGTTAGGGTTAGTGTTACGGTTAGGATAAGGGAAGTGTTAGGGTTAGGTTTTGTGTTAGGGTTACGTATATGGTTATGGATATGGTTACTTTTACAGTTAGTGTTAGGGTTCAGTTTAATGTTACAGATTGGTTTAGGTTATGATTAGTGTTAGGGTTAATATTAGGGTTAGGTTATTGTTAGGGTTAGGGTTAGAGTTATTGTTAGGTTTAGGGTTAATGATAAGGTTAGTGTTAGGGATAGGTTTAGGGTTAGTGTTAGGATTGGGGTTAGGTTAGTGTTAGTGTTTGTTTTAGGATTGGGTTTAGGGTTAAGTAAGGGTGAGGTTAAGGGTTAGATTAGGGTTAGGGTTGTGCATTGGGGTAGGGTTTTTGTTATGGTTAGAATTAGACTTAGTGTTAGTGTTAGGGATAGGGTTAGGGTGAGTTTTAGATTTAAACTTATGGTTAGGTTTAGGGTTAGTGTTCGGTTTAGGGTTAGGGTTTCTGATAGGGTTGGGCTTAGTGGAATGTTTAGGGTTACTGTTTGTTTCAGGTTAGGGTTAGTATCAGGTTGATTGTTAGGTTTAAGTTTAGGGTGAGGATTAGGTAATGGTGAGCATTAGGGTTAGGTTTATGGTTACGGTGAGGTTTAAGTTTAGGGTTAGTGCTAGGTTTGGGTTTAGGTTTAGGGTTAGTATTAGGGTTAAATTTAGGGTTATGTTTACGGGTTATGGCTAGGGTTATAGTTATGATTAGTGGTAGGGTTAGGGGTAAATCTAGGGATACTGCTCAGAATAAGGCTAGGTTTTGGGTTAAGTTAAGGCTAAATTCAGGATTACGGCTAATGTAAGTACCAGGGTTACAATTAGGGCTAATTTTAGGGTGAGGGTTAGGGCTAGGATTTTGTTAGGTTTAGGTATATGGTTCGGTTGATATTTAGAGCTAGGGTCAGTGTTAAGTTCAGAGTCAGGGTCAGGATTATTTTTAGGCTTTGGCTTAAAACTTGAATTAGGGCTAGAGTTATGGCTAAGTGGAGGGTTAGGGCTTAGTTTATATTAAGGGTTAGGATTAGATCTATGGCTTGGTTTTGTTTTAGGGCTAGGGTTAGTGCTAGTTTTAGAATTAGCCTTAAGGTTAGGGATAATGTTAGTTTTATGTTTAGGCTAAGGTTTAGAGTTAGATTTAGATTTAGGGTTAGATCTAGGGTTGCTGCTAGGGCTACGAATAAGGCTAGTATGAGTCCTATAGTTTGGGTAGGATTAGGGTTCCAGTAAAGTATAGGGTTAGAACTAGTGTTAGGACTAAGGTGAGACTTAGAGTTAGTCTTTGGACTAAGGTTAGGGTTAAGGTTAGGGATAGGGCTAAATTAGATCAGGTAAGGAATAAAGATAGAACTAGGGTTAGGGTTAGAGTTAGGGTTAAAGCTAGGTTTAGAGCTTGAATTAGGGCAAGATTTGTTGTAGGGTTAGGGCTAGGGTTAGGGCAATGGCTAATGTAAGAACTAGGGTTACCATTAGGGTTAGTTTTAGGGTTAGAGTTAAGGGTAGGTCTAGTGTTAGGGTTAGGTTTAAGGTTAGAGTGATATTTAGAGCTAGGGTTAGTGGTAGAATATGAATGAGGGTCAGGATAGGGTTAGGAGTCAAATTAGGGATAGGGTTACTGGTAGGTTTCGGTTTAAGGTTAGGATGGTGTTTAGAGCTAGGGTGAGTGTTAGGATATGAGTCAGTGTTTCTGGTTAGGGTTAGGGTTAGTTTTAAATTTAGGGTTACGGTAGTGTTAGGTTTAGGGTTAGGGTTTGTGTTAGGGTTAGGGTGTGTGTTAGGGTTAGGGTTAGGGTTACTGTTAGGGTTAGTGTTCGTTTTAGTTAGTTAGGTTAATGTTAGTCTTAGTGTTAGGTTAGGATTCGGGTTAGGATTAGTGTTAGGTTTGGGTTAGGTTTTGTGTTAGGTTTACAGTTAGGGTTATGTTTAGGGTGATGGTTACGGTTAGTGTTAGGGTTTAGCTTAGCGTTAGGGTTAGGGTTTAGGTTAGGGTAAGGGTTAGGTTTGGGGTTAGGGTTAGTTTAGAATTAGAGTAAGGTTTAGGGTACATGTTATTGTTAGGGTTAGGGTTAGTGTAAGTTTTAGGTTTAGGGTTAGGGTTAGTTTTAGTGTTAGTTTTATGGTTAGTTTTAGTTTTAGAGTTAGGGTTAGGGTTAGGATTCATGTTAGGTTTAGGGTTAAGTTAAGTGTTAGTGTTAATGTTAGGGTTATGGTTAGAGTTAGTGTTGGGCAGGTTAGGGTTATAGTTAGTGTTATTGTTAGTGATAAGTTTAGTGTTAGTGTTAGAGTGAGGGTTAGTGTTAGGGTTTGCATTAGGGTTCGGGTTAGTGTTTGGGTTAGGTTTAGGGTTAGGTAAGTGTGAGGGTTAGTTTTCAATAAGGGTCAGGGTTATTGTTTCTGGTTAGGGTTTTTGTTAGGATTAGGTTTAGGGTTAGGGTTAGAGTTAGTGTTAGGATTAGGTTTAGGGTTAGGTTTATGTTAGGGTTAAGATTAGGGTTCTGTTTAGTGTTAGTGTTAATGTTAGGGTTAGTTTTAGGGTTAGGGTTCAGGTTAGGGTTCGTGTTAGGGTTAGTTTTCATTTTAAGGTTAGTTTAGGGTTATTGTTAGTTTTAGGTTTAGGGTTAGGGTTAGGGTTAGTGTTATGGTTAGGATTAGTGTTAGGGATAGGATTAGGATTATGATGAGGTTTAGAGTTAGTATTATCGTTCAGGTTAGGGTTAGATTTAGGGTTAGGGTTAGAGTTAGGGTTAGTACTAGTGTTAAGGTTAGTGTTAGGTTTAGGGTTAGTATTAGTGTTAGGGTTAGGGTTTTGGTTAGGCTTAGGCTTACTGGTACATTTAGGGTTAGGTTTTGTTTTAGGGTTAGGGTTAGGGTTAGTGTTAGGGTTCGTGTTTGGGTCAGAATTGTGGTTACTGTTAGGTAAGGGTTAGGATTAGGTTGGTGTTAGGGTTATGGATTGGTTATGGTTTGAGTTAGGGTTAGGGTTAAGGTTTGATTTAAGGTTAAGTTTATGATTAGGGTTAGGGTTAGTGTTAGGATTAGGGTTAGAGTTAGGGTTATTGTAAGGTTAAGGTATAGGTTTAGGGTTAGCGTTATGGTTAGTGTTAGATTAAAGTTAGGATAAAGTTTAGGGTTAGTGTTAGGGTTAGAGTTACTTTTAGGGTTAGGGTTAAGATTCATGTTAGGGTTAGGTTTAGAGTTAGGGTTAGGATTAGGTTTAGGGTAAGTGTTATGTTTAGGGTTAGAGTTACAGTTAGTGTTAGTGTTAGGGTTAAGTTTAGGGTTAGGTTTAGTTTTAAAGTTAGGTTTAGTTTTAGAGTTCAGTAAGTGTTAAAGTTAGTATTTGGGTTTGGGTTAGTTTTTACGGTTGGTTAAGGGTGAGGGTAAGGCTTAGATTAGCGTCAGGGATATGATTTGGGTTAGGGTTTTTATTAAGGTTACAGATAGAGTTAGTGTTATTGTTAATGTTAGTATTAGGGTTAGTGTTAATGTTAAGGTTAGGGTTAGTTTTAGGTTTAGTCTTAGGGTTAGGGTAAATGTTTGGTTGAGGGCTGGACTTAGTGGAATTATTAGAGTTAGGGTTCGTGTTAGTGTTATTATTAGGGTTAGATTTTGGTAAGGGTTAGTATTATGGTTAGGTTAGGGTTAGGGTTAGGGTTTAGGTGTGGGATTGTGATGGATTAGGTTTAAGGTTAGGGTTAGTGTTAGGGTGAGGGTTAGGGTTAGGGTTCGTGTTAGATTTATTGTTAGATTTAGGGTTAGAGTTCATGTTAGGGATAGGTTTAGCGTTAGTGTAATGTTTAGGTTTAGGATTAGGTTCAGTGTTGTCTTTAGGGTTAGGGTAAGGGTTAGAGTTAGTGTTTGGGTTAGGGTTAGTGTTAGGTTTAGTGTTAGTGTTAGGGTTAGTGTTATTGATAGGGTGAGATTTAGGGTTAGTATTAGGGTTTGGGTTAGGGTTAAGTTTAGTGTTAGGGTTATAGTTAGTATTAGGTTTAGAGTTAGGATTAGGGTTAGTGTTAGGGTTAAAATTAGAGTTAAGTTTTGGATTATTTTTAGGGTTAAATTTAGGGTTACACTTTGTGTAAGTGTTAGGGTTAGGGTTAGGGTTAGGTTTATGGTTTGGGTTAGGGTTACAGTTAGTTTTAGTGTTAGTATTAGAGCAATGCTTTAAATTAGAGTTTGGCTTAGTGTTAGGGTTAGGGTTAGAAATTGTGTTAGGTTTAGGGTTAGTAGTAGGGTAAGGTTTAGGTTTCGTGTTACATTTATGATTAGGTTTAGGGTTGGGGTTAGTGTTAGAGTTAGTTTATTGATAGTGTTAATGTTAGGGATAGGTTTAGTGTTAGGATTAGTGTTAGGGTTAGGGATAGGTTTCGGTTTAGTGTTATGGTTTGGGTTAGGGTTAGGTTTAAGTTTATTGATAGGGTTAGGGTTAGGGTTAGAGTTAGTGTTAGGGTAAAAGTTAGGATTAGGTTTAAGGTATTAGTTAGGTTTAGGTTTAGTTTTAGAGTTAGGTTTAGGGTTAGGGTTAGGGTTAGTTGTTAGTGTTAGGGTTAGGGTTTGTTTAGGGACAGTGTTATTGTTACGGTTTCTGTTAACATTAGGGTTAGCTTTGTGTTATTGTTAGGGTTTGGGTTAGTGTTACAGATAGGGTTAGGATTAGTGTTTCATTTAGGGTTATAGTTAGGGTTCATGTTTTTGTTAGTGTTAGGGTTAGGGTTAGGATTAGTCTTAGTGTTAGGTTTAGGGTTAGGGTTAAGCTTAGTGTTAGCGATAGGGTTAGGGTTTTGATTAGAATTAATGTTAGTGTTAGGGTTAGGGTTATGTAAGGGTAAGGGTTAGGGTTAGTTTAGGATTAGGGTTATGATTTTGGTTAAGGTTTGTGTTAGGGTTTGGACTAGGGTTGGAGTTAGTGTTAGGTGTAGGGTTAGGGTTAGGTTTAGGTTTAGGGTTAGGGTTAATATTAGGGTTAGGTTTAGAATCAGTGTTAGGGTTGATGTTAGGATTAGGGTCAGGGTTAGGTGTAGGGTAAGATTTAGGAAAAGTTTTAGGGTTAGGGTTAGTTTTAGAGTTAGGTGTAGGGTTAGGGTTAGTGTTAGGGTTAGCGTTAGGGTTAGGTTTAAAATTAGTGTTATGGATAGCGTTAAGGTTATTGTCAGGGTTAGGGGTAGGTAGGGTAAGTTTTAGGAATACTGTTAGGGTTAGGGTTAGTGTTAGGGATAGGGTTAGGTATAGGGTTATTGTTCAGTTTAGGGTTAGGGTTAGGTAAGGTTTAAGGTTGGGGTTAGGTTTAGATTTAAGGGTAGGTTTAGTGTTAGGTTTTAGGTTAGTGTTAGTTTTAGGCTTAGTGTTATGGTTTGTGTAAGGGTTAGGGTAAGTATTAGGGTCAGGGTTACAGTTAGGATTAGGGTTAGAGTTAGGTTTAGGGTTAATGCTAGTATTAGGGTTAGGGTTAGGGTTAGTTTTAGGGTTAGGGTTAGGGTTAGGATTCGTGTTAGGGTTAGGGTTAGTTTAGGGTTAGGTTAAGTATTAGTGTTAAGGTTTGCGTTATGGTTAGAGTTAGTGTTAAGCTTCGGTTAGGGTTAGTGTTACTGTTAGGTTTAGTGATCAGTTTATTGTTAGGGTTAGAATGAGGGTTAGTGCTGGAGATTTCGTTAGGGTTATGGTTAGTGTTTGGTTTAGGGTTAGGGTTAGCCTTATTTAAGGGTGAGGGTTAGGTTTAGATAAGGGTCAGGGTTATGGTTTGGATTAAGGTTTTTGTTAGGATTAGGGTTAGGGTCATGATTAGGGTTCGGGTTAGTGTTATTGTTAGGATAATTTTAGGGTTAGGTTTAGTGTTAGGGTTTAGAGTAGGGTTAGGGTTAATGTTAGGGTTAGGGTTCTTGTTAAAGTTCATGTTAAATTTACGGTTTGTGTTAGAATTAGCATTCATGTTAGAGTTACCTTTAGGGTTAGTGTTAGGTTTAGGTTTAGGTTTAGAGTTAGGGTTAAGATAAGCGTTACAGTTATGGTTAGGAGTAGGTTTAGGATTAGTGTTTGGATTAAGGTTAGTGTTAGGTTTAGGGTTAGGGTTCGGGTTAGGTTTAGTGTTAATGTCTTAACATTAGGGTTAGTTTTAAGGTTAGTATTAGGGTTAGTGTTAGGGTTTGGGAGAGGCTTAGGTTTCAAAAGTAGGGTTAGGGTTAGGGTTCATGTTACGGTTAGTGTTAGGTTTAGTGATTGGGTTAGAATAAAAGGTTAGTGTTAATTAAGTGTCAAAATTCTTGTGAGGTTAGGGTTAGGGTTATGGTTAGGGTTGTGGTTTCTGTTAGGGTTAGGGTTAGGGTTAGATTTAAGCTTAGGGTAGGGTTAGAGCTTTGTTAGGGTTAGATTTAGAGTATGGGTTACTGTTAGGTTTACGGTATAGTTTTAGGGTTAGTGTTATGGTTTTGTTAGGGTTTGGGTTAAGTTTACTCTTAGGGTTAGTGTTAATTTTAGGGTTATGGATAGGGTTAAGATTCGTGTTTGGGTTAGGGTTAAGGTAAATGTTATGGTTAGGGTTAGGGTTAGGTTTAGATTTAAGATTAGGGTTAGTGTTAGGGTTAGTGTTAGGGTTCAGTTAGGTAAAGGTTAGTGTTTGGGTTAGGGTTAGTGGTTAGGTTTAGGTAAAGGTGAGGGTCAGGATTAGATTATGGTCAGGGTTATGGTTTTGGTTAGGGTTTGTGTTAGGTTTAGAGTTAGTGTTAGTGTTAGGGTTAGGTTAGATTTAGGTTTAGTCTTAGCTTAGGATTAGGGTTTGGGTGAGGGTTGGGCTTAGTGGAATGGTTAGTGTTAGGGTTTGTGTTAGTGTTAGGATTAGGGTTAGTATTAGGTCTATTGTTAGGGTGAGGATTAGGGTTAGGTTCAGGTAAGGCTTAGCATTATGGTTACGTTAGTTTTAGGGTTGTGGTTTGGGTTAGGGTTTATGTTTGGCTTAGGGTTAGTGTTAGGGTTATGTTTAAGGTTACGTTTAGGATTAGGGTTTGTGTTAGTATTAGGGTTAGATTTAGTGTTAGGGTTAGTGTTATGGTGAGGGTTCGTGTTAGGAATATGACTAAATTTGGGATTAGGGTTCATGTTAGGGTTTGGTTTAGGGTTAGTGATAGTTTTTGGTTTAGGTTTAGGTTTAGGGCTAGTGTTATAATTAGGATTAAAGATAGGGTTAGGTTTAGTGTTTTGGTTAGTGTCAGAGTTAGGTTTAGGGTTAGTGTTTGGGTTAGAATAAGGTTTAAGTTTTGTGATAGGGTTATTGTTACTGTTAGGGTTAATGTTATGGATAGGGTTAGTTTAGGGTTAGGGTTAAGTTTAGTGTTAGGTTAGGGTTAAGGTTAGGGTTACAGTTAGATTAAAGATATGGTTATGGTTAGGGTTAGGGTTAGCGTTAGGGTTAGGGTTATAATTAATGTTAGTGTAAAATTATGGTTACTATTAGGGCTAGGATTAGTTTTATGGTTAGTGTTTGGGTTAGGGTTAGGTTTTGTGTTAGGGTTACTGTTAGGGTTATGTTTAGGTTTAGGGTTATGGTTAGGAATAGGGTTAGGGTTAGGTTAAGTTTAGGATAGGTTAGGTTTAGGGTTAGGGTTCAAGTTATTATTAGGGTTAGGGTTAGGGTAAATGTTAGGGTTAGGGTTCGGGTTAGCTTATTGTTAGTTTAGGGTTCCTGTTAGGTTTAAGGATAGGGTAAGTGTTTGGGTTCCTGTTAAGTTTAGGGTTTGGTTGGGGTTAGGGTTAGTTTTAGAGTTAGGGTTAAGTCAAATGTAACTGTTAGTGTTTGGGTTAGGGATATAGTTAGATTTAGGGTTAGTGTTAGTGTTAGTGTTAGTATTAGGTTTAGGGTTAGGGTTAGTTGAGGGTTAGGGTTAGGGTTATTGTTAGGGTTAGGATTAGGGTTAGGGTTAGAGTTAGGGTTAGGGTTTCTGTTAGGCTTAGGGTTAATGTTAGTTTTAGCATTAGTTTTAGGTTTGGGGTTAGGGTTTGGGTGAGGGTTAGGCTTAGTGGTATGGTTGGGTTTAGGGTTCGTGTTAGAGTTGGGTTTAGGGTTAGTGTTAAATTTAGGATTAGGGTTAGTGTTAGGTAAGCGTTAGAGTTAGGGTTAGTAGGGTTTGTGTTATGGTGTGGGTGACGGTTTGTGTTAGGATTAGGGTTAGGGATAGGTTTAGAGTTAGTATTACAGTTAGGGTTAGGCTTAGTGTTAGGGTTAGGGTTAGGTTTTTTATTAGGGTTATGGTAAATTTGATGTTAAGTTTTAGAGTTACAGTTAGTGTTAAGTTTCAGGTTAGTGTTAGGTATAGGTTTATGTTAGGGTTAAGGTTAGGGTTGGGTTAGTTTTAGGGTTAGGGTTAAGGTTCCTTTTAGGGTTAGGAATAGGGTTGTTTAGTGTTAGGATAAGGATTAGGGTTAGGGTAAGAGTGGGGGTTAGGTTTAGGGTTACAGTTAGAATTAGTGTAGGGTTAGTGTTAGGGTGTGTGTTAGGTTAAGGTTAGGGTTAGGGATAGGTTTAGGGTAGTTTTAGGGTTTGGGTTAGGGTTAGGGTTTGTGTTAGAGTTAGCATTAGGGTTAAATATAAGTGAGGGTTAGGGTTAGGTTTAGAATTAAAGTTTAGTGTTAGTGTTAGTGTTAGAGTTTAGCTTGGGGTTAGGCTTAGTGGAATGGTTAGGGTTACGGTTTGTGTTAGGTTAGGGTTAGGGTTAGTGTCAGGTTATTGTTAGTTTAAGGATTAGGTTAGGATTAGGTAACAGTTAGCTTTAGGGTTAGGTTTAGGATTACCATTAGGTTTAAGGTTAGTGTTACTGTTAGTGTCTGGGTTAATGTTAGGGTTAGGGTTAGGGTTAGGTTTAGTGTTCGGTTTAGGATTAGGTTTAGGGTTAGTGTTCGATTTAGGTTTAGGGTTAGAATTATTGATAGAGTTAAAGTTAGGGTTATGGGTTAGGTTTGGTGTTTTAGTTAGTTTTAGTGTTAGGTTTAGCGTTAGGTTTGGTGTTAGGGTTAAGGTTAGGGTTTGGGTTAGGTTTAGGATTAGTGGTAGGGCTAGCTTAGGGTTAGGTTTTGTGTTAGGATTAGGTTTAAGTTTAGGGTTAGTGTTAGTGTTAGTAATATTGTTAGTATTAATTTTAGCATTAGGATTAGTGTTAGGGTTAAGTGTTAAGGCAAGTAATAGGTTTAGGATTAGGGTTAGTTTTAGAGTTAGGGTTAGGGTTAGGGTTAGGGTAGTGTTAGGTTTAGGGTTAGGGTTAGTCTTAGGGTTAGGTTTGGGGTTAGGGTTTGTGTCAGGTTAAGGGTTAGGTTTAGAGTTACGGTTAGGGTTAGTGTTAGGGTTAGGGTTAGAATTAGTGTTAGTGTTTAGGGTAAAGGATGGCTTTATAGCTAGGTTTAGAGGTAGGGTGAGTGTTAGAATTAGGGTTAGGGTTATGATTAAAGCTAGGTTTAGGGCTAAGATGAGGGCTAGCATTTGTTTTAGGGTTATGGCTAGGATTATGTTTAGGTCTAATATCAGGTCCAGAATTAAGGTTAAAGGTAGTTTTAGGGTTAGGATTTTGCCTTCACCTAGAGTGAGTATTAGATTTAGTGCTACACTCAAGTATAGAGCTAGGGATATTATTAGGTTCAAGGTCTGATTTAGGGTTGGGATAGGTTAAGGTTTAAAGTTAGGGCTCAAATTAGTGTTGGGGTTAGGGTTAGAATAATTATAGGGTTATGTTTAGGGTTCAGGTTAAGTTTAGGTCAATGGATACAGTTAGGATTAGGAATATGGTTACGTTTATGCCTAGGGTTAGCATAAGGGCTAGGGTTATGGTTTTGGTAATTGATAGAGTTAGAGATCGGTTTAGGGGTAGAGTTATGGTTATGATTAGGGCTAGGGTTAGGGTTAAAGCTAGGGTTAGGGCTCAGATTAGGACTGAGTTTTGGGTTAAGGTAGGGCTAGGGTAATGGTTACGGCTAATGTAAGTACTAGGATGATGATTAGGGATAGTTTTAGGGTTTTAGGTATAGGGTTAGTGTTAGGATAAGGTTTAGGGTTAGGGTGATGTTTTAGAGCTAGTAGTTTTAGGGTCAATGTCAGGTTTAGGTTTAGTTTTAGGGTTCAGCTTACAACTCGAATTAGGGCTAGGGTTAGGGCTAGGTGTAATGTTAGGATTTGGTTTAGGTTAAGGGTTAGGGTTAGAGCTATGGCTTTGTTTGATTTAGGTCTAGGTCTAGGGTTAGGGCTAGTTTTAGGATTAGTGTTATGGCTTGGGCTAGTGTTAGGGTTAGGCTAAGGCTTTGTGTTAGGGCTAGATTTAGAGATAGGTTTTTTATAAGGTTAGTGCTATGGCTAAGGATAGGGCAAGGGTTAGTACTAGGGTTAGGGCTAAGGTTAGGTTTATGGTAAGGGATATGTTTAGAACAAGTGATAGGGTAGTGTAAGAATTAGAGTAAGTCTTAGGGCTAGGATTAGGGAAGGAATAGGGCTAAATTATTGCTAGGGTTAGTGTTAGGCCTAGGGTTAGGGCTAGTTTTAGGATTAGCATTAGGATTAGTGCTAGTTTTAGGGTTAGCCTTAGGCATCGAGTTAGGGTTAGATTTAGAGTCAGGTTTTGATCTAGGGTTAGTGCTAGAGCTAAGGATAAGGCAGGGTTTATGACTACGGTTAGGGTTAGAATTAGGGTTTTGTTTAGGGTAATGGATGTGGTTATAGCTAGGTTTAGGATTAGAGCAAAGGTTAGTATTAGATTTAGGGCCAGGGTTTTTATTTAGGCTAGGTTTAGGGCTAGGATGAGGACTAGGGTTTGTGTTAGGTTTAGGGATAGTATTAGGGCTAGGGCTAATGTCAGGTCTAGGTTACAGTTAGGGATAGATTTAGTGTTAGGTTTATGGCTTGGTTCAGTGTAAGGTTAGGCTTTTGGTAAGGGTCAGACTTAGATGTAGGGTTTTTTTTAGGGTCAGGGTCAGGGTTCGGGTTTGAATTAAGTTAGGGTTTAGGTGTAGGGCTCTAATTAGTGTTAGACTTAGGTTTAGGGTAATGACAGGCTTAGGTTTAGGGTTTAGGTTTGGTTTAGTGTAATGGATAGGGTTAGTGTTAGGCCTAGGTTTAGCATAAGGGTTAGGGTTATTGTTAGGGTAATGGTTAGGGTTAGACCTATGGTTAGGGCTAGGGTTATATATAGGATTAGGGCTACTGTTTGCCTTAAGGTTAGGCTTAAGTTTAGGGTTAAAGCTAGTTTTATCACTCGGATTAAGGCTAAGTTTTGGGTTAGGTTAGTGCTAGGGTTAAGGCTACAGCTGATATATGAAGTAGGGTCATGATTAGTGCTAGTTATAGGGTTAGCTTTATGGCTAGGTCTAGTGTTAGGGTTAGGTTTATGGTTACGTGGACCTAAGATTAGAACTGGGGTTAGTGTTAGGCTTAGAGTCAGGGTCAGTGTTAGTTTTCAGGTTAGGGTTAGGACTAGAATTAGGGTAGGGTTAGGGCTAGGTGTAGGGTTAGGGTTTGGTTTAGATTAAGGGTTATGGTTAGGGCTATGACTTGGTTTTGTTTTAGGGCTAGTGGTAAGGTTAGGGCTAGTTTTAGGATTAGCATTAAGGTTTGGGGTAGTGTTAGTGTGAGGTTTAGGGTTAGGTTAAGGTTTAGGGGTAGAAGTAGGGCTAGATTTATGCCTAGATGTAGTCATAGGGTTAGGGTTAGATTTAGAGTTAGGTATAGACCTAGTGTTTGAGCTAGGGCTAAGGATAGGGCTAGGATTAGGGCTTAGTTTAGGTCTAGGTTTAGGGTGATGATAAGGGATAGGGTTAGAACTAGGTATACGGGTAGGGCAAGAGTTAGAGTTAGTTGTAGGGCTAGGGTGAGGTTTAGTGTTAGGGATAGTGCTAAATTGGTGCTGGGATTAGGGCTAGGGTAAGTATTAGGGTTAGGCCTAGGGTTAGGGCTAGGTTTAGTGTTAGGTTTAGGGTTAGGTTTAGGGTTAGTGTAAGCGATGGGATTATAGCTAGTTTTAGGAGTAGGGTGAAGATTAGGGTTAAATTTAGATTTAGGGTTAGGGTTTTGATTAAGATGAGGTTTATGGCTAGGATGTGGGCTCAGATTTGTGTTAGGGTTAGGGCTAGGATTAAAGCTAGTGCTAATGTCAGGTCTAGGGTATGGTTAGGGATAGTTTTAGGGTTAGATTTATGGCTAGGTGTATTGTAAGGGTTAGTTTTCTTGTTAGGGTCAGGTTTAGAGCTATGGGTATTATTAGAGTCTGGGTCAGTGTTACAGTCGTGTTAGGTTAAGATTTAGGGTTAGGGCTTGAATTTGCATTAGGGTTAGGGATAGGGTAATGGTATTGTTAGGTTTAAGGTTCAGGTTAGGTGTAGATTAATGGATAGGGTTAAGGCTAGGGATTGGGATAGGGTTCAGCCTAGGGTGAGCATAGGATTTAGGGTTACCATTAGGATAGTGGATAGGGTTAGAGCTAGGCTTAGGGCTAGGGTTTTGGTTAGGTTTAGGTCTATTGTTAGGCTTAGGGTTAGGGTTAGGGCTAGGGTTATGGTTAGGTTTAGCTTTCGGGTTAAAGCTAGGGTAGGGCTTGGTTAGGGACAGGTTTTGCAATAGGTTAGGGCTAAGGCTAGTGTAAGAACTAGTGTTATGATTAGGGCTAGTTTTATGATTAACGTTAGGACTAAGTGTAGTTTTAAGGTTAGGTTTAGGGTGAGGGTGATGTTTAGAGCTAAGGTTAGTGTTAGTTTCAGAAACAGTGTTTGGGTTAGGGTAATGGTTACTGTTAAAGCCAGAATTAGGACTAGGTTTAGGTCTAGGGGTAGGGTTAGTGTTAGGGTTAGGTTAGGGGTTATTGTTAAGATGAGGTCTAGGTTTTTCTATAGGTCTAGGGCTGGAGTTATGGCTAGATTTATGATTAGGTTTAGGCCTAGGGCTAGTGTTAGGGTCAAGTTTAGGTATAAGGTTAATGGTAGGGCTTGGTTTAGGGTTAGATTTAGGTTTAGACCTACAATTAGTTTTAAGGTCAGGATAAGGGTCAGGGTTAGGGTTAGGGTTTGAGTTATGCTTCGACCTAGAATTAGGGCTAGGGTTAGGACTAGGAATAGGGTTAGGGTTTGGTTTAGGCTAAGGATTAGGAATAGGACTAGGGTTAGATTTGGGTGAGGGTTTGGCTTATTCTAAAAGATAGGGATAGAACTAGGGTTAGGACTAGGTTTAGTGCTAAGGTTAGGCTTAGGTTTAAGGATAAAGCTCGGGATAGGGCTAAGATTAAGGCTAGTTTTGTATTAGGGTTAGGGCTAGTGTTAGTGTTACGGCTAATGTATGAACTAGGGTTATGATTAGGATTAGTTTAGGGTTAGGTTTAGGGCTAGGTCTAGTGTTAGGTTTAGGTTTAAGGTTAGCGTGATGTTTAGAGCTAGGGTTAGTGTTAGGATATGAGTCAGGGTGATGGTAAGTTTTAGGGTTAGGGTTAGGACACGAATTAGGTCTAGGGTTAGGACTAGTTGTAGGGTTAGGGTTTGGTTTAGGTTAAGGGTTAGGGTTAGGTGTATGGCTTGAATTTGTTATAGGGCTAGGGACAAGGTTAGGGCTAGTTTTAGGATTAGCCTTAGGTTTAGGGCTCATTACAGGTTTAGGCTTAGGCATCAGGTTAGGTTTAGATTTAGAGTTAGGTTTCCATCTAGGTTAGTGCAAGGGCTAAGGATAGGGCAAGAGTTGTGATTAGTGTTATGGCTAGGTTTAGGGTTATGGTAAGGGATAGGGTTAGAACTAGGGATAGATCTAGTGAGAGTTATACTTTGTCTTAATTCTATGGTTAGAGTTAGGGTTAGGAATAGGGCTAAATTAGGACTAGGATTTGGTTAGGTTTAGTTTTACAGTTGGAGTTAGGCTAGAGTTAGAGTTATGGTTATGGTTAGGGCTAGGGGTAGGGTTAGGGTTAGGGTAAGGTTTAGGGTTTAAGCTAGGGTTAGGACTAGGGCGAGTGTTAGGTTTAATGTTAGGTCTAGGGTTATGGTTAGGGTTATGGTTAGGGCTATGGTTTTTATTAGGGTTAGGGTTAGGTTTAGGCCTAGATACAGTGTTGGGTTTAGGGTAAAAGTTAGCGTTTGAGTTAGGGTTAAGGCTATGAAAAGGGTTAAGTTTAGGTTTAGTTCTAGGGTGATGTTTATAATTAGGGTTAGGAATAAGGTTAGGTTTAGGGCTAGGGTTATAATTAGGGTTAGAGATAGGGTAAGGTAATGGCTAGGGTTAGAGCTAGGTTTAGTGCTATGGTTAAGGTTAGAATTAGGGCTAGAGTTAGGTTTATGGTTAGGGATAGGTATAAGATTAGGTTTAGGCTATGAGTTAGGCTTTGAGCTAGAGTTAGGAGTAAGGCGAGGGTTAGGGTCAGGGATACGTTTAGGGTTATAGTTATGCTTAGGGTAGGTTTAGGCCTAGGATTAGGGCTAGGTTTTGTGTTAGGTTTAGGCCCAGGGTTAGGGCTATGGGTAATGTAAAATCTAACGTACTGATTAGGGCTAGTTTTAGTGTTAGGTTTATGGCTAGGTCTAGTGTTAGGTTTAGGTTTTGGGATTAGGCTCAGGTTTAGAGCTAGGTTTAATGTTTATGTATGGGCAGTTTCAGTTTAGACTGAGGGTTAGGGTGAAACCAGAATTAGAACTAGGTTTAGGTCTAGAGGTATGATTAGTGTTTGCTTTAGGTTAAGGGTTATGGTTAGGGGTAGGGCTAAGTTGTTTTTTTTAGGTTTAGGTCTAGAGTTATAGCTAGATTTAGGATTAGGTTTAGGTCTAGGGCTAGTGTTAGGGTTAGGTTTAGGTATAAGTTTACTGGTAGGGCTAGTTTTAGGGTTCAGTTTAGGGTTAGGATCACGTTTATACAGAGGGTTTCTGTTAGACATAGTTTTGGGGTTAGGGTTAGAGCTAGAATGAGGGATAGGGTTAGGACTAGTAATAGGGTTAGGGTTTGTGTTAGGCTAAGAATTAGGATTAGGACTAAGGTTAGGGTTTGGCTTAAAGTAAGTGATAGATTTAGAGCTAGGGTTAGGAATAGGGCTAGGTTTAGAGTTAGGGTTACATCTAGGTTTAGGACTCAGATTAGGGCTAGTTTTTCTCATAGGTTTAGGCCTAGGATTATGGCTATGGCTAATGCAAGAATTAGGGTTACAATTAGGGTTAGTTTTTGGTCTAGTTCTAGTTTAGCATTGTCTTTAGGGTTAGGGTGATGGTTTAGAGCTAGGGTTAGTGTTAGGATATAAGTCAGGGTCAGGGTTAGTTTTAGGCCTAGGACTCGAATTAGAGCAAGGAGTTTATGTCTAGGTGTAGACTTAGGGTTTGTTTTAGGTTAAGGTTTATGGTTAAGGCAGTGGCTCTGTTTTGTTTTAGGGGTAAGGCTAGGGTTAGGGCTAGTTTTAGGTTTAGTGATAGTGTTAGGTCTAGTAGTAGGGTGAGGTTTCGGCTTAGGATTAGCGTTAGATTTAGAGTTATGGTTAGATCTTGGAAAAGGTATAGGGCTAGGATTAGGGCTAAGGTTAAGGCTTATGTTAGGGTTATGGTAACTGATAGGTTTAGAACTAGAAATAGGGCTAAGACGAGAGTTAGCGTTAGTTTTAGGCATAGGGTTAGTGGTAGGGATAGGGTTAGGGCTAAAATAGAGCTAGGATTAGCGTTAGGGTTAGTGTTAGGTTATGGCCGATGGTTAGGGCTAGAGTTAGGGTTAGTGTTAGGGTAAGGGTTAGGGTTAGAGTTAGGGGAAAGGATGGGGTTATAGCTAGAATCAGGGATAGGGCAAAGGTTAAAATTAAGGATAGGGCTAGGGTTAGGGTTTGGGTTAGGATTAAGGCTAGGTTTAGGGAAAGGATGAGGGATAGGGTTTGTGTTAGGTATAGGGCTAGTATTAGGACTAGGGATAATGTCAGGTCTAGGTTTGTGGTTAGGGTAAGTTCTAGGGTTATGTTGTGGCTAGGTCTAGAGTAAGAGTTAGGTTTAGAATAAGGGTCAGGTTTAGAGCTAGGTGTTTTTTTTTAGGGTCAGGGTCTGGGTATGGTTTGGTTTAGGTTAGGGTTTAGGGTTAAGGCTTGAATTAGTGTTAGTGTTAGGTTAGGGTTAGGGTAATGAATAGCGTTAGGTTTAGGGTTCAGGTTAGGTTTACAGTAATGGAAAAGGTTAGTGTTAGGGATAGTATTAGTGTTAGGCCTAGGGTTAGCATTTATGTTAGGCTTATCTTTAGGGTAACGGATAGAGTTAGAGCTACGATTAGGGCTAGGGTTAAGGTTAGGGTAAGGGCTAGAGTTAGGGTTAGGCCTAGGGTTAGTGTTAGGGTTAAGTTTAGGATAAGTGCTAGCATTTTAGCTAGCTTTAGGGCTAGGGCGAGGCTTAGAGTTTTGGTTAGGTCTAGGGTTACTGTTTGGGTTACAATTAGGACTAGGTTTAGGGCTAGGATAATGGCTAGGTTTTGTGTGAGGTTTATGGCTAGCGTTTGGGCTATGGGTAATGTAAAACCAAGTGTTATGGCTAGTTTTAGGATTAGCGTTATGGATCAGTCTAGTTTAAGGTTAGGTTTTTGGTTAGGATAAGGTTTATAGCTGGAGTTTTTGTTAGGGTAAGGATCATCATTTGGGTTAGAGTTAGGTTTAGGGTTAGGGCTAGAATTAGGACTAACGTTGGTTCTAGGGATAGGGTTAGTCTTTGCGTTAGGTTGAGGGTTATTGTTAGGTCTAGTGCTAGGGTTTGTTTAGGACTAGGGCTAGATTTATGACACTATTTAGGATTAGGTTTGGTCTAGTGGTAGTGTTAGGGTTAGATTTAGGTATAGTTTTACTGGTAGGGGTACTGTTAGGGTTTGGTTTAGGTTTGGGTCACGTTTAGACCTAGGGTTAGTGTTAGGGTCAGAATAAGTGTCCGGGTTAGTGTTAGGGTTTGGATTAGGGTTAGAGGTAGAATGAGGGCTAGGGTTAGGACTAGTAATAGAATTAGGGTTTGGGGTAGGCTAAGGATTGGAGTTAGGACTAGGGTAGCATTAGGGTGAGGATTTGGCTTAGGGAAAGGGATAGTGTTAGAGGTAGGGTAAGGTTTAGGGCTAGGATTGTGGTTAGGGTTAGGGTTAAACCTAGGGTTCGTACTCCAATTAGGGCTAGGATTTGTGTTCTCATTAATGCTACAGCTAATGTAAGAACTAGGTTTCCGATTAGAGCTAGTTTTAGAGTTAGTGTTAGAGGGATGTTTAGAGATAGGGTTATTTTTAGATAGGTTTAGGGCTAGGGCAAGGGATTAAATTAGGGTTAGAGCTAGGATTAAGTTTAGTGTTAGAATAAAGGTTAGGCTTAGAGCTAGGAATAGGGCTAGGGTTTGTGATAGAGTTAGGGTTAGGATTAGGGCTAGGGCTAATGACAGCTCTAGGGTTATGGTTAGGGTTAGTTTTAGGGTTAGGTTTATGGCCAGGTCTATTGTAAGGGTTAGGTTGAGAATTGGGGCCAGCTTTATGGCTAGGGTTATTATTATTATTAGTGTCAGAGTCAGAATTAGGGTATTTGTTAGGTTCAGGTTTAGGGCTAAGGATCAAATTACCCTTAGGGTTAGGGTAATGTATATGGTTAGGTTTAGGATTCAGGTTAGATTTAGGTAATGGATAGGGTCAGGGTTAGGGCTAAATATATGGTTAGGGTTAGGGCTATTTTTGGGTTAGGAAAAGGTTTAGGTTTAGGATTAGGTTAAGTTATGTGTTAGAGCTGGGAATAGGGTTATGGTTAGGTTTAAAGCTATGTTAGGGCTCAGGGTTTGGGTTAGGTTAGGGCTAGGGTAGGACTACGGCCAATGTAAGATCTAGGGTTATGATTAAGGCTAGTTTTAGGGTTAGCATTAGGTCTAGGTCTAGTGTTACGGTCTGGTTTAGGTTTAGGGTTACGATTAGAGTTATGGTTAGTGTTAGGGTCAGATTCAGGGTCAATGATACTTTTAGGGTTAGAGATAGGACTCGAATTAGGGCTAGGGTTAAAGCTAGGTATAGGGTTAGGGTCTGTGTTAGGCTTAGGGTACGAATTAGGGATAGGGCTAGTCTATTATATATATATATATATATATATATATATATATATATATATATATATATATATATATATGAATTAGGTCTATGGTTACAATTAGGGGAGGGTTAAGGTTAGTGTGATGGATCAGTTTTTTTTTAGATCTAGGGCTACTGTTAGGGCTACTTTTAGGATTAGTGATAATGATACGGCTATTGGTAGGGTGAGGTTTAGGCTTAGATTTATTGTTATGTTTATATCTAGGTTTAGGGTTAGGGTTAAGTTTAGGTCTAGTGTTAGGATTATGATAACAGAAAAGGTCACAACTAGAAATAGGGCTAGGGTGAGAGTTAGAGTTAGTCTTAGTCTAGTGTTAGGGTTGGGTTGATGGTTAGGGCTAAATTAGCGCTATGATTAGGGCTAGGGTTAGTATTAGGGTTCGGCCTATGATTAGGGCTAGGATAAGTGTTCGTATTAGGGCTAGGGATAGGATTAGGGTGAGGGCTAATGTCAGATCTAGCATTATGTTTAAGGATAGTTTTTGGGTTAGATTATGATTGGGTCTAATGTAATGGTTCGGATTAGGGTAAAGGTCTGGTTAAGAGCTAGTTGTATTATGAGGGTCAGGGTCAGGGTTAGGTATTGGTTTCAGTTAAGTTTTAGGATTAAGGCTAGAATTAGCTTTAGATTTTGGGCAATGGATTGGGTTAGATTTAGGGTTCAAGTTAGGTTTAGGATTTTGAATAGGGTTAGGGATAGCTATATGGTTAGGTTTAGTCCTATTGTTAGCATTTGGGTTAGGCTTATGTTTAGGGTAATGGATAGCATTACAGCTAGGGTTGGGGCTAGGTTTATGGTTAGGATAATGGCTAGAGTAAGAGTTAGGGTTATG
The DNA here is from genome assembly GCF_047511675.1 of Marmota flaviventris. Taxonomy (NCBI): domain Eukaryota; kingdom Metazoa; phylum Chordata; class Mammalia; order Rodentia; family Sciuridae; genus Marmota; species Marmota flaviventris. Next base: position 131,584,779 of record NC_092503.1, on the reverse strand, counting down.
GTTAAGTTTAAGGTAAGTGTTAAGTTTGAGCTAGGTTTCAGGCTAGGGAGAGGAATAGGGTTAGAGCAGGTCTAGGGTAAAGGTTAAGGTTAGGGCTATGGTTAGCATTAGGGTTAGGGTTAGGGTTAGGGTTATGGTAATGAATAAATTTAGAGCTAGGGCTTGGGCAATGGTTACAGTTAAAATTAGGGTTAAATTTATAGTTAGGGATAGGACTATGTTAATGTTTAGGGATAGGATTAGGGCTAGGTTTAGAGGTAGTGTTATGGTTAGAGTTACTTTATTCAAATTTCTTTGATACAATCCAGGATTCATCTTTAACTAACCTCACTCCGGTTCCCCAGGTTTAGGCCTTTTGGTTCAACTGTTTGGTTTCAGAAAAAGTTGGTATTTTCATTTTACTTCAGTTTCATCTATACGAGTAAATGGATATAGACCTGGAAATCAAACAGGGTTGATGCTAGCTGCTTGAAACTGCACATACACCCTCAATTCTCTGTGAGGACACTCTGGTATGTTCCTTTTGAGTGAGGCGTAAGCTGAAGCAGGCAAAAACAATTTTATCTGGGAGCCCTTTAGGAGAAAACAGGGAAATATACGTGCACTGAAATTCCTCCCATAATTATTTGGTCAGATTTGTTTGATACTGCATAGGATTCATCATTTAGCTTGCCCCACAAAGCTCACCAAGTGTGGGTCTTCAAGGATCAATGGTTCTCTAACCCAGTTAGGGTTAGTGTTAGGTTTAGGGTTAGGGCTAGTGTTAGATGAAGTGTTAGAGTGAGACTTAGTTTTGTTCAAATTTCTTTGGTACTTGGAAGGTGTCAACTTTTACCTAGCCTTAATATGCTCCCTAGGTTTGGGCCTTCTTGTTTGAATGGTTCACTATCAGTAACACTCTGTATTTTAAGGTTTCACTTTATATTGACCTATATAGGTAAATGAAAATGGAGGTTGAAATCAAACAAGGTTGGTGCTAGTTGCTTAAAACTTCAAACACTGAATCAGTTCTCTGAGGGCACTCTCTGATTTGTTCCTTGTGAAAGTAGCCCTAAGATGAAGATTGCAAAAACAACTTTATCCAAGAGTACTTTAGCAGAAAACAGTGAAATATGCATGAACTGAAATACCGCCTCAATTATTTGGTCATATTTCTTTGACACTGCATAGGATTCGTCTGATAGCTTAGCCCACTAGGGTCCCCAAACAGGTTTAGGCCTTCTCGGTTCACATGTTCGCTGTCAGGAATAGTTTGTATTTTAAGATTTCACTTCATTTTGACCTATACGGGTAAGTTAATGAAGTTAAAAATCAAACAGGGTTTGTGCTAGCTGCTTGAAACTTCACACACTCCATCACTTCTCTGTAGGGACTCTGGTATTTTCTTTGCAAAGGCAGGCCTAAGCTTAAACATGCAAAAACAACTTTACCTGAGAGCCCTTTAGGAAAAAACAGGGAAATACGCATGTACTGAAATACCTCCCATTATTATTTGGTAAGATTTGTTTGATTGTGCTTAGGATTCATCACTTAGCTTGCCACACAAGGCTCCACAAGTGTGGGAATACTAGGATCACTGGTTTTCTAATCACTTAGGGTTAGGTTTAGGGATAGGGTTAGGGCTAGGGCTAGGGTTAGAGGTAATGTTAGGGTGAGAGTTAGTTTTGTTCAAATTTCTTTGATACTGGGCAGGATTCATCTTTTATCTAGCCTTAGTATGCTCCCAAGTTATGCTCTTCTCAATTAAAGGTTTGCTATCATGAACACTTTGTATTTTAAGGTTTCACTTCATTTTGACCTATATGGGTAAATGTAAATGGAGGTGGAAATCAAACAAAAGGCATCCCTTCTTCAAACTTAACATTAAACCTAACATTAAATGTAGCATATATCCTAAGCCTAAGGCTAACACTAATTCTAGACTTTTTCCTAGCCTTAATTTAGCCCTAAAACTAACCCTAACCCTAGCCCTAATTCTAACTCTAATTCTTGCCCTAGCCCTATTCCTCGTATAACCCTATCCCTTATCATAACCCAAACACTAGCCCTAACATTAGCTCTAACACTAGCCATAGCCCTAATTCTAGAATTAACCATAACTCTAAATGTACCCCTAAGCCCTAACACTAGCAGTAACACTAATGCTAATCATAAAACTACCCTTAAATTTAGCCTTAGCCCTAAAACAAAACCGATCCATAGTACTAACCTTAAACCTTAACCTAAACCACACCCTAACCCTACATTTAGCCCTAAGCCTACACAAATTTGAGTCCTATCCCTAACCCTAAAACTAACCCTGACTCTGACTCTGATATTACCATTAACCCTAATTCAAACATCACCCTAAATCTAAACCTAATTATAAAACTAGACTTAGCCCCAAATAACCCTAAACATAGACCTAATTGAAACCCTAGTTCTTACATTAGCTGTATCCCTAACAGGAGCCCTAAGGTAACCCAAAACCTAGCCCTAATCCAAGACACAACCCTAGCTTTAACCCTAAATCTAACCCAAAACCTAGCCCTAACATTTACCCTAATCCTAACCCTACTTTTAATCCTTGCAATAACCCTACACCTAACCCTAAAACTAGCCATAAGCATAACCATAAACCTAGCCCTAACCCATAGCTCTAACACTATCCATTACCCTAACCCTAACCCTAAACATAATGCTAACCCTCAGCCTGACACCAGAACTATCCGTAACCCTAACCTATACATTACCATAAACATAACCCCAACCCTAACTCTAACCATATCATTACCCTAACTCTAACCTTAACCCTAATGCTAACTTGAGCTCTAATCCTAAACCTTAACCTAAACCAAACCCTAATTTTGACCCTGACCATAATAATACCCCTACTTATAAACGTGACCCTAATCCTAAACCTAACCCTTATACTATACCTAACCATAAATCTACCCCCAAAACTATCCCTAATCATAACCCTATACCTGACATTAGCCCTAGCCCTAATGGTAGTCCTAACCCTACACAATCCCTAGCCTTCACCCTAGGCCTAACACTAGCTTTAATCCCAAACCCTACACTTTACCCTATTCCGAACCCTAATTTTAACCCTCACCCTAGCTCTAAACCTAGCTGCAACTTCATACCTTACCCTACCCATAACCCTACCCCTAACACAAGTTCTAACCCAATCACTAATCATAAGCAAAACAGTAATCTTAGTGGTAAACCTAGACCTATCACTAATCCTTAGCCTAATCAAAACCCTAACCCTATTAATAGTCCTAACCCTAGCCCTCATTCTAGCTCTAACCCTATCCCAAAACCTAACCACAACCCTGAACGTTATTCTGATAATAACACTAACCCTAGGACTAAACCTGACCCTAACCCTAGACCAAACCCTAACACTAGCCCTACCAGTAACCTTATACTAAACCCTGACTCTGAACCTAACACTAATCCTACCTCAAAACATCTCTCTAAAATTAAACCTAACCCTAAAACTAGACATAGTCCTAATGTAACCCTAAAATTATCCCTAATCAGAAGCCTAGTTCTTACATTATCCATATCCCTAACACTAGCCCTAAGGAAACCCAAAACATAACTCTAATCTGAACCCAAACCCTAGCTTTAACCGTATCTCTAACCTTAAATGCAGCTCTAACACTTACCCTAAACCTAACCCTAATTTTAATCCTTAACTAACACTAAACCTAACCCTAATCCTAGCCCTAACCCTAACCCTAACCCTAGCCCTAGCCCTAGCTCTAACCCTATTCATTACACTAGCCTGAACACTAACCCTAATGCTAACCCTTGGTCTAACCCTAACACATTCCCTAACCCTAACCTATCCATTACGCTAAACATAACCCTAACCCTAAACCTAACCTAATACTAAATAGAGACATAACAATAACCCTAAAACTAGCCCTAGTTGTAACCCTAGTTCTTACATTAGCTGTAGACCTATAGTTAACACAAAACCTAGTCCTAATCCAAGCCCTAATGCTAGCTTTAACTCTAAATCTAGCCCTAACCCTAACCCTAACCCTAAGCATAGAGCTTACACTAGCCCGAAACCTAGAGCTAACACTTTCCTTTACCCTAAGCCAAACTCTAACCCTAAATCTACCCTAGTCCTAAACTTAATTCTTAGCCTAAATCAAACCCTAACTGTATTACTAGTCCTAACACTAGCCCTCAATCTAGCTCTATCCTTATCCCAAGCTCTAACACTAACCCTGACCCTTATTCTGACCCTAACACTAACTGTATGCTTAGACCTGACCCTACCACAAACCGACCCGTAACATTGACGCTACCTGTAACCCTATACCTATACCTAACCCTAACACTAGACCTAGACCTACACCTAATTCTTCATCTAGCGATAACTCTAGCCCTAGCCCTAAACAAAAACCTAGCCCTAACCCTAACAATAACCCTTAACCTAACCCAAACACTAGCCCTAACCCTAGACCTAACCTGAGGCCTACTGCTGGACCTAATCATACACCCAACCCTAAACCTAACACAGACTCTAGCTCAAAACCTTTTCCTAACCAAAAATCTAACCCTAAACTAGACCTAGCCATATCACTAATGCTAAAAGTAGCCAAAACCATAAGCCAAACCCTACCTCTAACTCTATCCATTACCCTAACCATAACCCTAACCCTAATGCTAACCCTCGCCCTAAACCTTCCTTATTCTGACTCTAACCCTAAACCTCATCCTAATGCAAATCCCAGCTCATTCCCTAACTCTTAAACATAACGTAATCCTAACACTAATCCTTGGCCTTAATCTAACCGTAACATTAACACTAGTCCTAATCCTAACCTTAACCCTATTCATAAACCTAGCTCTAACCATACCCATTACCCTAACCCTAACCCTAATCCTGATGATAACCCTATCCCTAAACCTAAATCTACCCTAACTCTAACCCTAGACATAGGCATAAACCTAAACATTGTCATAGACCTAACCCTAGCTCAAACACTAATCATTACCCCAAACCTAACCCTACAACTCTCCCTAACACTAACCTTAAGCCAAAACCTAATCATAACCTTAACACTAACCTGACATCAAACACCTATTCAATACCCTAAACAAAATGATAACCCTAGCCCTAATCCTAACACTAACCTTGATGCTAACCGTAACTATAACCTTGACATAACCCTAAACCTAACATTTGCCCTAGCACTAACCCTAGCTCAAACCTAAACCATACCCTAAACCTAAACCTATAGCTATACCTAGGCCAAATCCTAATCCTAAACCTCACTCTAGCCCTAATACTAACCAAAACCCTAGCCCTAACCCTAGTTCTAACCGTATCCATTACCCTAAACATAACCCTTACCCTAATGCTCATCCTAAGCCTAAACCTAAGTCTTCCACTAACTCTAACCCTATCAATTAACCTACAACTAATCTGAACCCTAAACCTAACCATATCATTACCATACCCCTAACCCTAATGCTCATTTGAGCCCTAACCCTAAACCCTAAACTAAACCAAAATTCAAACCTGAATCTAACCCTAATAATAATCCTAGCTCTAAACATGAACCTTACCCTAAACCTAACCCTTACCCTAAGACCTAGCCATAAATCTAACACTTGGTTTATCTCTAACTATAACCCTAGACCTGACACTAGCCCTAGCCCTAATTCTTGCCATAATCCTAAAACAAACCCTAGCCCTCATCCTAACCCTAAACCTAGCCTTATTACTAACCTAAAACATAATCCTAGCCCTAACCGTAATTCTAACCTTCGACCTAGCCTTAAAACTAGCTATAATCCCATCCCTTCCCCTAAACCTAACCCTATCCCTAAGCCTAAAACTAGGCCTAACCCTAACACAAACCCTAGACCTAATCATAGCCCTAATTTAGCCCCAAACCTAACCTAACCCTAGCCCTAAGATTAACTCTAATTCTCACCCTAGTCCTATTCTTAGTTCGAACCCCAACCCTTGCCATAACCCTAAAACTTGAACTAACCTTAGCCCTAGCCAAAGCCCTAGTCCTAATCCTACATCTAACCCTGACTCTAAATGAAACCCTAAACCTAAACCTAAATCTCTCACTAACACAAGCTGTGACACTAACGCTAATCCTAAAACTAACCCTAACCTAGCCCAAGCCCTACAACAAAACAGAACTATAGCTTTAACCCTAACCTTTAACGTAAACCAAACCCTAAGCCTACACATAGCCCTAAACCTAGCTCTAATTCAAGTCCTATACCTAACCCTAAAAATAACCATGACCTTGACTCTGACCCTACACTCACCCTAGCTCTAAACATCACCCGAAACGTGAACCGAACCCTAACATTAGATTTAGCTCTAACCCTAACCCTAAAACTAGCCCTAATCATAATCCTAGTTCTTACATTAGCTTTAGTCCTAACCCTAATTATAACCTAATCCAAAACCTATCCTAATCAGAGCCCTAACACTAGCTGTAAAACACTAACAATGACCGTTATGCTAGCCCTAACCCTTACGTTAAATCTAACACTAACACTAACGCTTGCAATAACCCCAAACCTAACCCTGACCCTAGCCCTAATCCTAACCATAATCCTAGCCTCAACCCTAGCTCTAATCCTATGGATTACCCTTACTCTAACCCTAACCCTAACCCTAATGCTAACCCTAGGATAACCCTAACCCTATTCCTAATCCTAAACCTATCCATTACACTAAAACTAACCTGAACCCTAAACCTAACCATATCCCTGAACATAATCCTAACCCTAACCCTAACACTAATTTGAGCCCTAAACTTAAAGATTAACCTAATCCAACCCAGAACCCTGTATCTTACCCTAATAATGCCCCTAGCTCTAAATCTTACCCTAAACCTTAACCTAAATTTTAAACTATACCTAGCCATAATCCTAACCCTAAAACTATCTCTAACCATAATCCTAGACCTGACATTAGCCCTAGCACATGAAGCCCTAATCCTAACACAAACCCTAGCCCTAATCCTAGCCCCCAAATAGCCTTAATCCTAACCCTAACCTAACACTATCCCTAACCCTAATTTTAACCCTCACCCTAGTTCAAAACCTAGCTACAACATCATGCCTAACCATAATCATAACCCAACAATAACCCTAAACCTAGGCTTAGCCTTAATACTAACCCTAGCTCTAATCCTAGCCCTATTACAGCCCTAACTCTAACCTTACCAAACTCTAACCCTAAGACCAACTCTCTCTCCCTAGCTCCATCCCTAGTTCTAACCCTATCCCTACCCATAACCCTAGCTGTAACATAGATTTAAACCTAAATCTAAATCTAACCCTAAACATAAGCCAAAACCATACCCTAACACTAGCTCTAAACCTAACGCTAATTTGAAAACTAGCCCTAAACCTAGCCCTAGCCCTCAAGCAAAACCGAGTAATAGCACTGACCCTAACCCTTAACCAAAACCAAACCCTAACCTTACACCTAGCCCTAACTCTAGCCCTAATTCAAGTTCTAACCCTAACCCTAAGGCTAATACTAACCCTGACTCTGACCCTAAAACTGACCCTAGATTTACACATCACCCTATCCATAAACCTATCCTAACACTAGACCTCGCCCTAAACCTAACTCTAAAACTAGCCCTAATCATAATGCCAGTTCTTACATTAGCCATAGCCCTAAACCTAACACAAAACCTAGCCCTAATCCAAGGCCTAACCCTAGCTTTAACCCTAACCCTAACCCTGGCCCTAACCCTAACCCTATATCTAGTCCTAACCCTAGCTCTAAACCTATCCCTTACCCTAAGCCAAACCCTCACCTATTGCTACCCTAGTTCTAACCCTAATCTTAAGCCTACCCCAAACCCTAACTTTATTACTAGTCCTAACCCTAGCCCTCATTTTAGCTCTAAAATTAACACAAACCCGAACCCTAACCCTGACCCTTATTCTGACTCTAACACTAAACCTAAGTTTAAACATGACCCTAACCCTTATTTGAAACTTAACACTAGCCCTACTGGTAACCCTATACTTAAAACTAGCATGAACTCTAGCCCTAGACCTAAACTTAATCCTAAATATAGCAATAACCCTAGCTCTATCCCTAACAATAACCATTAACCTAACTCAAACACTAACCCTACCACTAGACCTAACCCCAGTTCTCATTCTGGACCTAACCTAAACCTAATCCTAACCTGAACTTTGACACTTACCCTAAAAAACCCCAAGCTCTAAACCTTATCCTAACCCAGAAACTAACCCTAACACTACATGAACCCTAAATCTAGCCATAAACATAACTCTAGCTCTTAAATTACTAATACACCTCACACAAGCCCTAAACCTTACACAAAACCTAGCCCTAATTGTAGCCCTAAACCTAACCCTAAGCATAACACTAACCCTATACATAGTCCTAACCCTAACCCTAACCCTCATCATAGCCCTTAACATTACCTTAAACATAACCCTAAACCAAAACCAAAACCTATCCCTAACCCTAACCCTAATCCTAACCATAACCATAGCCCAAACCCTAGCTCTAACTCTAGCAATTACCCTAACCATAACCCAAAACCTAATGCTAACCCTAGCCCTAATCCTAACACAAACCCTAGCGCCATGACTGTAAACCTAACCCTTGCCCTAGCCCTAATACTAGCTCAATCCCTAACCCTTAAACATAACCTAACTCCAAAACAAACTGAAGGCCTAACCCTAACCCTAACCCTAGCCCTAATCCTAACCTTAACCCTAGCCCTAACCCTAGCTAGAACCCTACCCATTACCTATCCCTAAACTTAACACTAATGATAACACTACACCTAAAGATAAGCCTACCTTAACCCTATACATAAACTTAACCCTTGAACTAACAGTGAACCTAACCCTAATCCTAACCCTAAACTAGCTCAAACCCTAAACCTAACCCTAACCCTAATGCTAACCTAACCTTAACCCTAACTCTAACCTGACATCTAAACCTATTACCCTAAGTCTAATGATAACCCTACACCTAACCCTAACGCTAACCTTAGCATAACCATGACCATAACCCTAGACCAAACCCTAAATTAACCTTAGCCCCAGCACTAAACCTAGCTCAAACCCGAAACCTGATACTGACTCTAACCCTCACCCTAACCCTGAACTAACCCTAACTCTAGCCCTAATCCTAACTTAAACCTAGCCATAACCCTAGGTCTAACCATATAAATTACCCTGAAAATAACCATAACGCTAATGCTAACCCTAGGCCTAACCCTAAACCTATCACAAACCAATACCATATCCATTACCCTAAACCTAACCTGAAACCTAAACCTAATCCTATCCATTACCTTTACCCTAATTTTAAGCTTATTGCTAATTCGAACCTAAACCTAAACCGTAACCTAACTAACCAAACCCAAAGCCTGACCCTGACCCTAATAATAACCCTAATTCTAAAACTGACCCTTTCCCTAAATGTAACACTTAAATTTGACCTAGCCATAAATCTAACCTTAAGACTATCCCTAACTGTAAACCTAGACCTGACATTAGCCCTAGCCCTAATTTTGGCCCTAACCCTAACACAAAACCCAGCCCTAATCCTAGCGTTAAGCCTAGCATTCATTAATCCTAACACAAACCTTAACCCTAGCCCTAAACCTAACCATAGCACTAAAACAAAACCGAGCAACAGGCCTACCACTAAACTTTAACTTAAACCAAACACTAGCACTACACCTAGAACTAACCCTAGCCCTAATTCAAGACCTAATCCTAACCTTCAAAATAACCCTGACCCTGTCTCATATCCTAACACTCACCCTAGCTCTAAACAGCACCCTAAACTTAAACTAAATCCTAACAGTAACCCAAGCCCTAATTCGAGTCCTAACCCTAACCCTAAAATTAACCCTGACTGACTCATATTCTAACACTAACTCTAGCTAAAAATATCAATCTAACATTAAACCTAACCCTAACAATTGACTTACCCCTATCCCTAACCCTAAAACTAACCCTAATTGTAACCCTGTTTCTTATATTAGTCATTGCCCTAAACCTAGCCTTAAACCTCACACAAAAACTAGCCCTAATCTGAGCCCTAAACCTGGCTTTAACCCTAAACATTACCCTAACCCTACCCTAAACCTATCTCTAACCGTATCCCTTACCCTAAGCAAAACCCTAACCCTAATGGTAACCGTAGACATATCCCTAATCCTTAGGCTAACCAAATAATAACCCTATTATTAGTCCTAACCCTAGATCTCATTCTAGCTCTAACCCTATCCCTAAACCAAACCCTAACCCTGACTCTCATTCTGAACATAACACAAACCCGAGGTCTAAACCTGACCCTAACGCTAAACCAAACCCTAACACTAGCCCTACTGGTAACCTTATACCTACTCCAAACCCTACCATTAGCCCTAGATCTAAAGCTAAATCTAAATCTAGCCTTACCTCTAGCTCTAGACATAAAGAAAAACCTAGCCATAGCCCTAAATAACCTTTAACCTAACCCAAACACTAACCCCACCCCTAGACCAAAACCTAGTCCTAATTCTGGCTTTAACCCAAACTTGGAACACTGACCCTGCCTTTAACACTAAACGTACCTCTTAAACTGACCCTAATCAAAACCTAAACCTAATTCTAGACACATCCATAACTCTAACAGTATAACAAGACCTAAATATAACTCTGGCTCTTACATTATCCATAGCCCTATCCCTAGGCCTAAACCTAACCCTAAACACAGAACTAATCCAAGGCCTAAATCTAGCCCTAAGCATAACACTAACCATAACCCTAGCCTCACCTAAACTTAGGCCTAACATAAACCTAGTCCTCACCTTAGTCCTGACCCTAGCTCAAAGCTTAAACCTTACCCTAAACATAAACCTAGACTTATCACAAACTCTAACGTTAACCCTAGCCCTAATCCTAAACTCAAACATCGCCCTAAACCTAGCTCTAAACCTACCCATTACCCCAACCCTAAACTTATTGATAATCCAGCCTAAACCCTAACTCTAAACCTAACACTAATCAGAAAACTGACCCTAGATATAATCCTAAATTTAACACTTGGCATAGCACTAAACGTAACTCAAACCCTAAACTTTACCAGAAACCTAAACATAACCATAGCCCTAATCCTAAACCTAAACTAAACCCTTACCTAACCTTATATCAAAACCTATACATTACCCTAACCCTAAACCTAACCTTAATGATAATCCTAGCCCTAACCCTAACCCTAATACTAAATCTAGCATAATCCTATCCCTAGACCTAACCATAAAACTAACCCTCTCCCTAGCCATAACCCTAGCTCTAAACATAACCCTAAACCTAACCCTAGTTCTAAACATAACCCTAACCATAACTCAAGAGCTATTCCTAACCTTAACCCTAGTTCTAACCTAAGCTCAAATCCGACCCACTACCATAACCATAACCCTTACCCTAATGCTAACCCTAAGCCTAACCCTAACCCTATTGCAAATGCTAACCCTATAAATTACACTAAACCTAACCTGAACCCTAAACCAAACACTATCATTACCCTAAATCTAATCCTAATGCGAATTTGAGCCCTAAACCTAAATCCAAACTTAAACCAAACTTTAAGCTTCACCCTAAACTTAAAAATTTCCCTAGCTCTAAACCTGAACCTTACCCTAAGCCTAACCCTTACACTAGATGTAGACCTAAACCTAACCCTAAAATTATCTTTAACCATAACCCTAGACCTGATATTAGCCCTAGCCCTAATCCTAGCCTAAACGTAAAAAAAAAAAATTAGCCCTCATCCTAGCCTTAAACCTAGCATTAATCATAACCCTAAATCTGCCTAGCCCTAACCCTACTCTAACCCTCACCCTACCTCTAAAGCTAGGTATAATGCCATCCCTTATCCGAAACATAACCCTAACCATAACCCTATCACTAGGCCTAAATGAGCAATAACCCTAGCCCTAATCCTGGCCTTAATTTAATCCTTATCCAACCCTAACCCTAAGACAAATTTTAACTCTCACATTAGCCCTATTCCTAGTTCTAACCCTATCCCTTACCGTAACTCTAAACCTAGCCCTAACCCTAGCTCTAACACTTGTCCTATCCTTAGTCCTAGCCTAACCCTAGATCTAAGCCTAACTCTAAATATAACCATAACCATAAGCCCAAGCCTAACACTAACAGTAGACCTAACCCTAATATTCATCATCAAACTAGTGTGAACCGTAACCTGGGACTAAAACAAAACCGAGCAATAGAACTAACCCTACCTTAACTTAAAACAAAACCTAATGTACACCTAGAATAAATCCTCGCCCTAATTCGAATCCTAACCCTAACCTTAAAACTAACCCTGACCCTGACATATACCCTAACACTCACCCTAGCTCTAAAACACCACTCTAACATTAAACCAAACCCTAACAGTAAACCTAGCCCTAATTTGAGTCATAACCCTAAAAATAAATCTGTTCCTGGCTCCTATCCTAATAACCCTAGCTCTAAATTTATCCTAACCTTGAACCTAATCATAAACACTAATCTTAAACACTAACCTTAAATATAACTCTCATTGTAATCCTGATTCTTACATTATTTGTTGCCCTAACCCTAGCCCTGATGCTAACACAAAAACTAGCCATAATCTGCACCCTAAACCTAGTTTTAACACTAACCCTAACCCTAACCCTACACCTAACACTAGCTCTAACTGTATCCCTAAACCTAAGCAAAACCCTAACCCGAATTGTAACCTTAGACCTATTTCTAATCCTTAGGCTAATCAATAGCCTAACCATATTTTTTTTTTTTTACTAATTACACAATTTTATTGTCTCTCTCATAATGTGTTAAGCAGATGAAAAGTGTCAGAAGAATTTTAACAGCAATTCATGATTTAGGTGGGTATTTATGGGGACACCAATTCTGTTATTTTGTTTCTAAATCCCTAACATCAATATCAGTCTGGAATTTGAAAACCAACAATCACAGGAAGTGGCATCATTCAGAGAGCAAAGAAGGAGATGCAGAGTAACCTTTTCAAGATGGGACATGTCTTCCCCATTTAGTGCAGGAGACTCTAAGGAAGGAAGCCAGGGAAGGCAGGGGAGTTTTGGCAGGGAGGAAGGAGACAGAGACACTGTGTGTTTGTGTGAGGCAGAGCTGTAAGGAAGGAAGGAAGGAGGGAAGGAAATAAGAAAAGGAGGAAGGAAGAAAGGAAGGAAGGAAGGAAGAAAGGATGAAGGGAATAAAGGAAGGAAACAGGGAAGAAAGGAAGGAAGGAGAAGGACATGAACTCTCTCTATGAAACAAGGAAACCCTTTAGAAATTCAACTTTTTTTTTTTTTTTTTACTTTAAGTGTTTAGGATTACAAAACTGCTCTAACATAACTCTCTTATTTAAAATGTAAGAATTGTTCACATTAAATAAAAATATGCCTTGGAGACTACATTTAAAATATGCTACAAAATTATTCTTGTGGACAACATTATATTCTTAGTAAGAGATATTACATACTGGATTACTGTCCTGGATAAGACAGGACTATTAAAAATTATTACACCATACAAGGCATTTTCCCTGAAATATGACATTGTCATACACTTGTCCATTCAATTATTATGGACAGTCTCAAAATGTGAGTTGTGGTTAAATGGTAAGTAATAGGTAAAGTGCCTACTTTTCATATGATTGTTTTGATGGTTTACCACAGACAAAACTTAAGTGAAAACATGTAGTATAGAACATAGGCTTAAAACATAAGTTTTCAATTGAGAATATATACGAGAAGTTTTTTTTTTTTTTTTTTTTTTTTTTATAGGGTTAGGGTTTAGATAGGTTAGGGTTAGGAGTCGAATTTAGGGCTAAGTTTAGGTCTAGATGTAGTTTTAGGGTGGTTTAAGTTAAGGTTAAGGTTAGGGCCATTGCTCAGTTTTGTTTAACTGCTAGGGTTAGGGTTAGGACTAGTTTTATGATTAACATTAGATATAGGGCTAGTGTTAGTGTTAGGCTCAAGCTTAGAGTTATGGTTAGATTTAGAGTTAGGGTTAGTTCTAGGGTTAGGGCAAGGACTAAGTGTAGGGCAAGCATTAGTGCTAGGTTTAGGGCTAGGTTTGGGGTATGGTAAGGAATAGGGTTAGTACTAGGGATAGGGCTCATGTGAGAGTTAGAGTTAGTCTTAGGTCTAGGGTTAGGGTTAGGTTTAATTACAAGGTTACCGGTAAGGCCAGTATTAGGGTTTGCTCTATGCTTAGGTTCAGGTTTAGATCTAGGGTTATTGTTTGTGTCAGAATAAGGGTCAGGGTTAGCGTTAGGGTTTGGGATAAGATTAGAGCTAGAATGAGGGCTAGAGTCAGGACTTTTAATAAAAGGGTTTGGAATTTGTTTAGCCTAATAATTAGGAATAGTTATAGGGTTACCATTAGGGTTAGAGTTTTGCTTAGGGTAAGGGATAAAGATAGAGCTAGGGTTAGGGTTAGAGTTAGGGTTAAAGCTAGGTTTAGAGCTTGAAATAGGGCAAGTTTTTGTTGTAGGGTTAGGGCTAGGGTTAGGGCAATGGCTAATGTAAGAACTAGGGTTACCATTAGGGTTAGTTTTAGGGTTAGGATTAGGGGTAGGTTGAGTGCTAGTGTTAGGTTTAAGGTTAGGGTAATATTTATAGCCACAGTTCTTGTTAGGATAGGAGTCAGGGTCAAGGTTAGTTTTAGGGTTAACATGAAGACTCAAATTAGTGATATTGTTAATGTTAGTGCTCGGTTTGAGTTTAGGACAGTGTTTAGAACTAGGGTGAGTGTTAGAATATGAGTCAGCTTCAGGATTAGTTTTAAGGTGAGGCTTAGGACTCAAATTAGGGCTAGGGTTTAGGTCTAGATGTAGTGTTAGTGTTTGGTTTAAGTTAAGGTTAGGGTTAGAGCTATCATTTTGTTTTGGTTCACTGCTAGGTTTAGGGTTAAGACTAGTTTTACGAATATCATTAGGGTTAGGGCTAGTGTTAGTGTTAGGCTTAGGCTTAGGTTTAAGGTTAGATTTAGAGTTAGGGTTAGGGCTGGGATCAACTTTAGGGCAAGTGTTAGGGCTAGTGTGAGGTTTACAGTAGCAGATAAGGATAGAACTAGGGATATGGCTAGTACAAGATTTAGAGTTAGTCTTAGGGCTAGGATTAGGATAGGGTTAGAGATAGAGCTAAATTAGGGCTAGGATTAGGGCTAGGTTTTGTGTTTATCTTAAGCCTAGGGTTAGGATTAGTGTTAGGTTTAAATTTAGGGTAAGGGATGACATTATAACTAGGTTTAGAGGTAGGGTGTGGGTAGAATTAGGGTTAGATGTAGGGCTAGATTTAGGGTTATGATTAAGGCTACGTTTAGGGCTAGGATGAGGGCTAGGTGTGTTTTTAGGGTTAGTGCTAGGATTAGGGCTAGGACTAATTTCAGGTCCAGAATTATGGTTAAAGAAGTTTTAGGACTAGGTTTATGGCTATGCCTAGGGTAAGGGTTAGGTGTTGGGTTATTATAAAGTTTAGAGGTAGGGGTATTATTAGGCTCAAGGTCTGGGTTAGAGTTTGGGATAGGTTAAGGTTTCAAGTTCTGGCTTGAATTAGTTTTAGGATTAGGATTAGGGTAATGATAGGGTTAGGTTTAGGATTCACTTTAGGTTTAGGGTAATGGAAGGGTTAGGTTTTGGGATAGGATTAGGTTTATGCCTAGGTTGTCATTACGGTTATGGTTATGGTTATGGTAATGGATAGAGTTAGAGATCAATTTACGGCTAGAGTTATGATTACAATTAGGGATAGTATTAGGGTTACGTTAGGTTTAAAGCTAGGTTAGGGCTCTGATTAAGGCTAGGTTTTGGGTTATGTTAGGGCTAGGGTTAGGATTACAGCTAATGTAAATACTAGGTTTACAATTAGGGCTATTTTTAGGGTTTTAGTGCTAGGTTATTGTTAGGTTTTGGTTTAGTGTTAGGGTGATGTTTAGAGCTAGAAATGTTAGGGTCAATGTCAGGTTCAGAGTTAGTTTTAGGGTTTGTCTTCCAACTCAAATTAGGGCTAGGGTTAGGTCTAGGTGTAAGGTTAGGGTTTGGTTTAGGTTAATGGTTATGGTTAGAGCTATTGCTCGGTTTAGTATTAGGGCTAGGGCTAGGGTTAGGTCTCATTTTAGGATTAGTGTTATGGTTTGGGCTAGTGTTAGGGTTAGGCTTAGGCTTCAAGTTAGGGCTAGATTTAGAGTTACATTTTGCCTAAGGTTAGTGCTAGGGATAAGAATAGGGCAAGGGTTAGCACTAGGGTTTGGGCTAGGGTTAGAGTTATGGTAAGGGACAGGGGTAGAATGAGTGATAGGGCTAGTGTGAGAGTTAGAGTTAGTCTTAGGGCTAGGGTTATGGTTAGGTTTAGGTATATGGTTAAATTATGGCTAGGGTTATTTTAGGGCTAGGGTTAGGGCTAGTTTTAGGATTAGGCTTAGACATCAAGTTAAGGTTATATTTAGAGTTAGGTTTTTATCTAGGGTTAGTGCTAGGGCTAAGAATAAGGCAAGGGTTACCATTAGGGTTAGGGTTAGAGATAAGGTTTAATTTATGGTAAGGATGTGGTTATAGCTAGGTTTAGGGCAAGAGCAAAGGTTAAGGCTATGTTTAAAGCTATGATGAAAACTAGGATTTGTTTTAGGGTTAGTGATAGTATTAGGGCTATGACTAATGTCAGGTGTAGGGTTACAGTTAGTGATAGATTTTTTGTTACGTTTATGGCTTGGTCAAGTGTAATGGTTAAGTTTTTGGTTAGGGTCAGGTTTAGATCTAGGGTTATTTTTAGAATCAGGGTCAGGATTAGGGTTTGGGTTAAGTTAGTGTTTATGTTCAGGGCTCGAATTAGTGTTAGATTTAGGGTTAGGGTAATGACAGGTTTAGGTTTAGGGTTTAGGTTTGGTTTAATGTAATATATAGGGTTAGGGTTAGGCCTAGGGTTATCAGAAGGGTTAGGGTTATCATTGGGGTAATGGATAGGATTAGCCCTAAGGTTACTGCTAGTGTTATGTATAGTGTTAGGGCTAGTTAATGTTAAGTTTAAGTTTAGGGCTAAACCTAGGTTTAGGACTCAGATTAAGTCTAGGTTTTGGGTTAGTTCAGGGATAGGGTTAAGGGTACCACTAATGTATGAAGTAGGTTTATGATTACAGCTAGTTATAGGGTTAGAGTTAGCTCTATGTC